>NW_027421513.1:0-11554 GCF_009905375.1 Apium graveolens
AGCATAAAGATCAAAGTTTCCTTCTAATGCCTGTGAAGACATTTCCTGTGACTCATCAGGTAAATCTAAATCATATCAACAAGTTGCCAATCTGCGCCTATGTCAGATCTACTATCCGCAGATGCATCCAGGGATTTAAGCCTAGGGAGGTAGATACTGACCACTGACATTTGGCTATTGGATCAGTATCCTCTCCTAACACCTATAAAGGCAATTGGTCTATTAAAGAACCTTGAACAATTGAATCTGACCGTAAAATAGTCGAAACTCTTGTTTTTTTCAACTAATCCTTTATGTGTGTAACCTCTCCTTGTGCATCAAGAATTGTTTGTGTTCGAGGTGGCGACACTACATCAGATACCCTGGTCGACAGGCGAATTTCAATAGACGCCCCTATTGAGAGGATGAATCTAGTAATTGTTTTTGTGCCTTTTCAGCCATTACATCTTTTCGAGAAGATGTATGGGGGCTAGCAGTTGTCTCAGTTTAAATACTACTCATCTTTGTAGGAGACAGAGCTGCTGGTTGAATTCTGAACCTTCCTTCTGTGGTGCACTAAGGAACTTTCCCCCTCACGCTCATTCATACTTCATTTTCGGGGTAAGAGATTGTTGGTTGGTTCTGTTTCTATATTTGTCTTTACAGTCTTGGATAGAAATTGTGGGTTTTCAACCTCATGACTATCAATGAAAAAAGGCCATTGGAGGTTGAACCTGCATCACAGAACATATGGAAATATGGAGATAAAATGCACTTAAGATCTATATGTACAAAAATTATGCATTTAATCTTTTGAGAGAAATGATTTATAATAGTGATTTTAAAAGATTTTAATGAAATAAGCAATCACCACTGTAGAAAGGAGTTTGATTTTTCTCTTAAAACTGTTCGAGTGCACAAGTCTGTTTTTATGCATTAAAAGATAAATAATCATGTCTTTCAATATGAAAAAGACACAGACTCATGACCTAGTAGTATTAAGATGAGAAAGAAAGAATTTATCTTTTAATATGAATGAGTTTTTGTAAAAGCATTGATCACTTAGGGTAAAGTCTAAGCAATTCTCATTCATGTCAAAAGCTCCATAATCTATCTTTATAAAATTATTACCAACAACATTTTTTATTGATAAATAATCTTAATAGAATGACTATGTTGCTAATTTCAAATTATAGTGAATCTTTCATATATAGCAACTCATATAAATTCACTAGAACTTAAAATCTCACATTATCTGCAATTAACAATATATCATTGACTGATGTCAAGTATTTTAGATACTAATAATTAAGTTGCACCTTATTTTAATATAATTTAAATCATGAAACTGATTTGACATGGACTCGTCTAACATCATAATTCAAATATATTAAAATAAGATATCAATGAACTAAATACCAATTATCTATCAAATAGACATTAGCACTCAATTTCATATATTATACAATTGTTAACTCCTAGTAACTGTAATCTCAAACAATAATCGTTCAAAAAATAAAGCAACATTAACCAACATTGTCTTGTGTGCGATCTTAGAAAGATATTCTAAGTTCCATATACTTTGATCCATTGAGTATTGCATATATTACCAAAGTATTTAGGAATTTGCAAGTAAGTATAAAAATTATTCTAAGTTGATAACATATGGTTATTTCTAATAAAGTATTAAACACTGTAACCATAGTTGTACTTTAAGAAAGATTTTTACACTTTTTATATTAGTATAAGTGACTGAGGATAAGCATTGATTACTTAGAGGAGTTCTAATTAATGCCACAAATACTAATACTTCACAATTAGTTCATAGTTAAACTCTTATCTAAATATCATTAACTTATATAAGTCAAGAATTAGCATACAACTAATCATGCTACAATCATGATTCTGATTTCAGTGAATTCTTGAGATGTGAACATTGTTAAATTCACTAAAACCAAAATCTCATAATTAACTTATAACATATAAGTTACAATCAATATACTATATCAATTTTTGACAGATTTAGTTATAATCAATCATGCTGCTTCTTTATTATAAGTTAGTTTGAATTATAGAGCAAATAAAATCATTAAATTGCTTCAATTTCCATAATCCAAACACCCCAAAATAAATATTAAATACATAAATACTATATATCTATGAGTTAGATACTAGCACTTAAATATTTATAATTATCCTTGAATAATCACCAATAGAATATATGAGTTTTATTCATGAAAATCACTCTCTAGATAATTAGTAATTTTAGAAATACTTTCTAAGTATATAAAATATGAGAGTTTTATGCACATAACTTAGAAAATATTCAACTTCCAATATTAGTTATTTTAGTAATGAACATTGATTACTCAGAATAAAAATTCTAAATAAATCACTAATACTAAAAGTTTCACAGTTATTCTTACAAGATACAAATAACTATGCTGCATATTATTTTAATATAATTTAAATTATGAGACTGATATAGAATGGAATTGTAACAAATATAATTTAAATTAATTAAAATATATTCAAACTTAATGTTATAATACTTAATTACCACAAATGATATAACATTGTAATCATGATAATCAAGATAGTAGCACTAAGTACGAGGTACTGGATCAGTGATAAATTCAAAGTCATTTAAATATTGATGATTTAATACTTATGAACTTATAAAAATTCCTTATAGATGGTTTCCAACTAATATGCAATGAATGATATCCCACACTTACAAACCACTCTTGAAAATTAACTTTAATAAGTGATTTAGTAAATGTTCCTGCAAGTAACTCTTTGACTTAAAGACATGCTCTCGAAAGAAATGATACCTGGTGTAAAAGTGCCTTGTCATAGAGTGTTACACAAATTGTTGGATTTGAAGTTGTTTCTTATCATAAAAAGAAATCAATCTTCTTCCATGAAGTTGACAGCTTCCTGAGATGCTTCTCCTGTCACTTAAGTTGACAGCTTCAGATGTTTTTCATGTCTTTCTTACAACCTGCATAATCTATATCTATGTAGCCAAACATGTTAAGCACAATATCTTTAGGGTACTTTACTCCAAGAGTTGATAGTCCTTTAAGATAACTAATAATCCTGTTAATAGCTATTAGATTGGATTCTCTAGGATCCACTTGGAACCTTGCACATTGGCATCTTTAGAACATTACATGTTTCTATTAGCAATTGAGTTAAAAGAGTGAGCTTGTCATACCTCTATAGCTTGTCATTATAAATGAGTTGCATTGACCAAGCTTTAGTGGTTTCTGTTGGTCAGTAGTCTTGGCATGTTCAGAATCTTCCAGAATTTTACGTCTTCAAAAGATCCTTAACTTACTTGTATTTCCATCATTCTTTTGGTTTACTTGAGCTTCTAAAAGAAATATTCTTTTGGCATGCTTGTAGTAATTTTAAATAGAATTGCAACCTTTCCAACATGCTCCTCCATACCTACTTTGCAATTACTTAGCAAATAATCTTGCACAAGTTTTTGTTAGTAGACCAACATATAAAATTATCATTATATCACTACACATATAATAATTATGTTTGTTCCTAGTGATAAGCGAGTTATTAATATGACGACTCTACTAGTTCATATATAACTATACCTTCAGTTAGAGTACCATACCATGTCCTTGACGATTTCTTGCGTAGTATACCATTTCATACCATCCTGAAGTGAGCTTGTGAAGAAGAGATATACATAGTCCAATAGATCTGCAACTGCAAAGTCCATGAATTATTGTGCATAGACTTCCTCCTTTGACTCACCAACCAGGATTACACTTGTACACATCTACTAGTCCAATTCTAAGTGTGAATGTGCATCAAGTGTCTGATATGTCGTAATATCCTAAAGTCTCGTCACTGTTGCTTTTGTTAGATACTCTTTCCTGATAATAACCTAGCATCCAGTTTGGCCTTGTCCCTAACAATGTCATTATCATCCAATTTTGACTTCTGGTTATCCTTGTACCAATTACAATTGTCATGTGGTTTGGATACCAGCTTCCCTACAATCTGTTTGCTGACTGATTGAGTTCATCTTGCTTCGTAATCACCCAATCAATCCGGATCTATCAGAGCTTCTGTAACTTTCTTAGTTTCTTCTTCAGATAGAAAACTAGAGAAATAATCATTCATACTCAGTAGCCCCGCTAATCATTACTCCACCATCTGGATCACTTAAGAACTAGACTCTGGAATAATTTGACATCAACCCTTCTACCATTCCACTGCTTGGATATGAATCATCAATACTATTAATTTCTCATATAACAGTTTGGCAACAAGTAAGATCAAGCCTTGATTTGGATGTATACATGAAGACCACTAATGAGTTAATGGCCAACAGAAGCAAACACTGGATAACCTCAAAGTGTTTGGAGAGAATGTTCTACAGAAGCAGACAATAAAATGTTTTCAGTTGTTTGAAGATCTTGGCATTTACAGCTAAGACTAGTTATGATATTTTCCATGGCTACTCAGTGGAGTATACAATCCACAGGGCATTCGTGGTTGATCAACAGAAGATGATTGAAATTCTAAATGCATAATTTAACAACTTCATGCTTCAAGCTGTTATATGAGAAATTAATAGTATTGATGATTCATATCCAAGCAGTGGAATGGTAGAAGGGTTGATGTCAATATTATTCCCAGAGTCTAGTTCTTAAGTGATCCAGATGGTGGAGTAATGATTAGCGGGGCTACTGAGTATGAATGATTATTTCTCTAGTTTTCTATCTGAAGAAGAACTAAGAAAGTTACAGAAGCTCTGATAGATCCGGATTGATTGGGTGATTACGAAGCAAGATGAACTCAATCAGTCAGCAAACGATTGTAGGGAAGCTGGTATCCAAACCACATGACAATATTGTAATTGGTACAAGGATAACCAGAAGTCAAAATTGGATGATAATGACATTGTTACGAGGGACAAGGCCAAACTGGATGCTAGGTTATTATCAGGAAAGAGTATCTAACAAAAAGCAACAGTGACGAGACTTTTATTACGACATATCAGACACTTGATGCACATTCACACTTAGAATTGGACTCTAGTAGATGTGTACAAGTGTAATCCTGGTTGGTGAGTCAAAGGAGGAAGTCTATGCACAATAATTCATGGACTTTGCAGTTGCAGATCTATTGGACTATGTATATCTCTTCTTCACAAGCTCACTTCAGGATGGTATGAAATGGTATACTACGCAAGAAATCGTCAAGGACATGGTATGGTACTCTAACTGAAGGTATAGTTATATATGAACTAGTAGAGTCGTCATATTAATAACTCGCTTATCACTAGGAACAAACATAATATTATATGTGTAGTGATATAATGATAATTTTATGTTGGTCTACTAACAAAAACTTGTGCAAGATTATTTGCTAAGTAATTGCAAAGTAGGTATGGAGGAGCATGTTGGAAAGGTTGCAATTCTATTTAAAATTACTACAAGCATGCCAAAAGAATATTTCTTTTAGAAGCTCAAGTAAACCAAAAGAATGATGGAAATACAAGTAAGTTAAGGATCTTTTGAAGACGTAAAATTCTGGAAGCTGAACATGCCAAGACTACTGACCAACAGAAACCACTAAAGCTTGGTCAATGCAACTCATTTATAATGACAAGCTATAGAGGTATGACAAGCTCACTCTTTTAACTCAATTGCTAATAGACAACATGTAATGTTCTAAAGATGCCAATGTGCAAGGTTCCAAGTGGATCCTAGAGAATCCAATCTAATAGCTATTAACAGGATTATTAGTTATCTTAAAGGACTATCAACTCTTGGAGTAAAGTACCCTAAAGATATTGTGCTTAACATGTTTGGCTACATAGATATAGATTATGCAGGTTGTAAGAAAGACATGAAAAACATCTCTGAAGCTGTCAACTTAAGTGACAGGAGAAGCATCTCAGGAAGCTGTCAACTTCATGGAAGAAGATTGATTTCTTTTTATGATAAGAAACAACTTCAAATCCAACAATTTTGTGTAACACTCTATGACAAGGCACTTTTACACCAGGTATCATTTCTTTCGAGAGCATGTCTTTAAGTCAAAGAGTTACTTGCAGGAACATTTACTAAATCACTTATTAAAGTTAATTTTCAAGAGTGGTTTGTAAGTGTGGGATATCATTCATTGCATATTAGTTGGAAATCCCATCTATAAGGAATTCTTTTTATAAGTTCATAAGTATTAAATCATCAATATTTAAATGACTTTGAATTTATCACTGATCCAGTACCTCGTACTTAGTGCTACTATCTTGATTATCATGATTACAATGTTATATACATTTGTGGTAATTAAGTATTATAACATTAAGTTTGAATATTATTTTAATTAATTTAAATTATATTTGTTTACAATTCCATTCTATATCAGTCTCATAATTTAAATTATATTAAAATATATGCAGCATAGTTATTTGTATCTTGTAAGAATAACTGTGAAACTTTTAGTATTAGTGATATTATTTAGAATTTTTATTCTGAGTAATCAATGTTCATTACTAAAATAACTAATATTGGAAGTTGAATATTTTCTAAGTTATGTGCATAAAACTCTCAATATTTTATATACTTAGAAAGTATTTCTAAAATTACTAATTCTAGAGAGTGATTTTCATGAATAAAACTCATATATTCTATTGGTGATTATTCAAGGATAATTATAAATATTTAAGTGCTAGTATCTAACTCATAGATATATATTTATGTATTTAATATTTATTTTGGGGTGTTTGGATTATGGAAATTGAAGCAATTTAATGATTTTATTTGCTCTATAATTCAAACTAACTTATAATAGAAGCAGCATGATTGATTATAACTAAATCTGTCAAAAATTGATATATAGTATATTGATTGTAACTTATATGTTATAAGTTAATTATGAGATTTTGGTTTTAGTGAATTTAACAATGTTCACATCTCAAGAATTCACTGAAATCAGAATCATGATTGTAGCATGATTAGTTGTATGCTAATTCTTGACTTATATAAGTTAATGATATTTAGATAAGAGTTTAACTATGAACTAATTGTGAAGTATTAGTATTTGTGGCATTAATTAGAACTCCTCTAAGTAATCAATGCTTATCCTCAGTCACTTATACTAATATAAAAAGTGTAAAAATCTTTCTTAAAGTACAACTATGGTTACAGTGTTTAATACTTTATTAGAAATAACCATATGTTATCAACTTAGAATAATTTTTATACTTACTTGCAAATTCCTAAATACTTTGGTAATATATGCAATACTCAATGGATCAAAGTATATGGAACTTAGAATATCTTTCTAAGATCGCACACAAGACAATGTTGGTTAATGTTGCTTTATTTTTTGAACGATTATTGTTTGAGATATTACAGTTACTAGGAGTTAACAATTGTATAATATATAAATTGAGTGCTAATGTCTATTTGATAGATAATTGGTATTTAGTTCATTGATATCTTATTTTAATATATTTGAATTATGATGTTAGACGAGTCCATGTCAAATCAGTTTCATGATTTAAATTATATTAAAATAAGGTGCAACTTAATTATTAGTATCTAAAATACTTGACAAGTATCAGTCAATGATATATTGTTAATTGCAGATAATTGTGAGATTTTAAGTTCTAGTGAATTTATATGAGTTGCTATATATGAAAGATTCACTATAATTTGAAATTAGCAACATAGTCATTCTTATTAAGATTATTTATCAATAAAAAATGTTGTTGGTAATAATTTTATAAAGATAGATTATGGAGCTTTTGACATGAATGAGAATTGCTTAGACTTTACCCTAAGTGATCAATGCTTTTACAAAAACTCATTCATATTAAAAGATAAATTCTTTCTTTCTCATCTTAATACTACTAGGTCATGAGTCTGTGTCTTTTTCATATTGAAAGACATGATTATTTATCTTTTAATGCATAAAACAGACTTGTGCACTCGAACAGTTTTAAGAGAAAAATCAAACTCCTTTCTACAGTGGTGATTGCTTATTTCATTAAAATCTTTTAAAATCACTATTATAAATCATTTCTCTCAAAAGATTAAATGCATAATTTTTGTACATTATAGATCTTAAGTGCATTTTATCTCCATATTTCCATATGTTCTGTGATGCAGGTTCAACCTCCAATGGCCTTTTTTCATTTGATAGTCATGAGGTTGAAAACCCACAATTTCTATCCAAGACTGTAAAGACAAATATAGAAACAGAACCAACCAACAATCTCTTACCCCGAAAATGAAGTATGAATGAGCGTGAGGGGGAAAGTTCCTTAGTGCACCACAGAAGGAAGGTTCAGAATTCAACCCCAGCTCTGTCTCCTACAAAGATGAGTAGTATTTAAACTGAGACAACTGCTAGCCCCCATACATCTTCTCGAAAAGATGTAATGGCTGAAAAGGCACAAAAACAATTACTAGATTCATCCTCTCAATAGGGCGCGTCTATTGAAATTCGCCTGTCGACCAGGGTATCTGATGTAGTGTCGCCACCTCGAACACAAACAATTCTTGATGCACAAGGAGAGGTTACACACATAAAGGATTAGTTGAAAAAAACAAGAGTTTCGACTATTTTACGGTCAGATTCAATTGTTCAAGGTTCTTTAATAGACCAATTGCCTTTATAGGTGTTAGGAGAGGATACTGATCCAATAGCCAAATGTCAGTGGTCAGTATCTACCTCCCTAGGCTTAAATCCCCTGGATGCATCTGCGGATAGTAGATCTGACATAGGCGCAGATTGGCAACTTGTTGATAATGATTTAGATTTACCTGATGAGTCACAAGGAAATGTCTTCACAGGCATTAGAAGGAAACTTTGATCTTTATGCTAAATTCTTTGGATCAGTGTTTACCTTCCCAGAGTTCAAATCTGGAACCCTAAAAGGGAAACTAGCAAGTTGTAGATTATGACTGATTATATCTGATGAGTCTAACGAGGATGGGGATTTGCGAACTCCCATTGCACCAACCGTGACCTCCTTAAGGATGGCTAAGGTGATTTTCCTTGCAGGTACAACTGGATTTTGGAGCTATGAGAGGAGTGATACACTTGTGAGAATGAGTGTAAACATGAGTGAAGAGAAGAGTGAAACACTTGTGAGGTACACGAAATAGAATCACACACTCACAGTGAGGAAAAGAGAAACACCATATCCCATTCCCTTTCCCTAAACATGGTTCTTGATACTTCGGATCTCGAATCTATTTTTGATTGGAACCTAACTCTTAGGGACATAACATTTACAGATTGGATTATAATACTTCGAGACCTAACAAGTTAGGAGCTAATAATTGGTGATCTCACAGTTGGGAGGTATAAAGTGTGACGCCCTCCAAACCCTGGTCAGAAGTTTGGGGCCCACAACACATACATACACCATATTTAACCCTGTTTATAAATATAATAATATATGCAATGACCCTACTTACCACAATCAAAGATCGTAACAGTTTAAAGTATGTCCACAAGACACAACCTTATTTATTACAAACATACCAAATCCCAAATTTATTTATCTTACATTTGAAGTCAACTTTATTACAACTTTTAGCTCACACTACCACACAACTTCCGCTAGCTCTCTCCACTTCAACCTGTAAACCTAGCTGGCACACTCGACTGGGGATCCTCACCATCACCAAATTCCTTTTAAACTGGAAAAGAACATAAACATATTCGCAAGAGTGAGCTAACTAGCTCAGCAAGTCACAATGACATCACTAAGATTTAATAACGATCAATTAAAATGATATAGGGAATCAAGTTTCCTGATAAATAATGATTAGAATTGGATATTCACTTTTATTTTAAAAACCAAGGTTAGGCTGCTGATCAGTCACGCACTAACCCCGAGCAAGGCTCCCAGCTTTGCTCTATATACTGGATCCAAGGCACTCATTGGCCTAATACGACCACGAATCTGGTCTGACCACGAATCTGGTCCATATTTAAAAACAATCCAATTCCATAATAACAACATGATAACAATGTAATTCAATAAAATGAAGCATAAATAACATTTATCTTGAAGCATATGGTGTTTTACAACACCAGAAAGGTATAACAAGGTCAACAAAAAGCTTGGCTTTCAATTCAAGAAAAGAATCAAAGTGTAAAAGACCAAGGGTGCAAAGGTTACAAGAAATGGTCTTCTGTTATACAAGGCATAAAGGTTCAGCTGATAACCAATCTCATATCAAAGATCAGTATGTGGTAGATATGTATTTGTGGAGTAGTATCGGATATGTATGGTTCGTATCCAAGAATTCAATAATCAAGGGTTTATAAGAAATCAGGCTCACGGTTCAAGATTAATAAGAATCAGGGTTTTAGGGTTAAGTACTTCAAAGTACTTGCAATATAGAATATGAATTACTGGGAATAATTACAATATAATGAAAAGAGTTTAAAAGTGTTCACAAGTATATTACAAGAAGGTTCGGGGACACTTGCCTTATCAATTCGCTTTCACTTCACTAACACTTGTCAATTGGTTCTCACTCACTAACCACTTGCTTTCCTTTTCTACGTTTCTCTTCCTCTGTTAGACATCACATATACTCGTCAAATATCTCAACTCATTCTATTCGATACAAGCTTCTATCTACCCTTCGTTTTACCCAAATCCGACGTATATATTAAAAGTTACAGCAGAAACAGTCAAACAATGCACATACAATCATTTTATACAGCAATCAGGTCACATATAACACATAGCACGTAAGATATTCAATCCAAATAATTTTTCAAAGAAGATTCGGGGTCAAAATAATTTTCCAGGTATTTAATACGAATTTTTAAACATTTTTCGGAAATAAAAATTGGACTCCGAATCATTTTATAATTAAATAATAGGGTTCGAATACCCAAATTGGACTTTAAAAATTTTATAATAATTATCGAGCCTTGAAAATAATTTAAAATAATTTTAAAGCTCGAAACTATTTTTCAGAATTTTAAATCAATTATAAATAATTAAATCTAATTATTAAATTAATTAAAATTAATTAATAATTAACTAAATTAATCAATCAATTAATATTAATTAATCGATTAAATAAAATAATTAAAACTAATTAATATTAATTAATAAAATCAGATTTATTTTTGAATAGATAAATAATTAAAAATAATTTTTCTGCATTTAAAAATAAATAAATAAACAATTTTCTGATTTTTAAAATAATAAAAATATCATTTTTAAAATCAAAATAAACAAAATCCATAATTTGTAAAGATTAAATTTCCAGGGACTGAAATATAAATCTGGCCAAACTACAGGGACGTTTCTGTAATTTAACCATCCCCGTCGCCGGTTGCCGGCGATCGCCATTAACGGCGATCCCGAGCTTTTCCGATCTGCTAAACTACGGTTCCTTAAATCAACTAAAATTACGAATCGATTCCTGAGAATTTCATGAATGCATTGGTGGTCATCATTTCCACCCAGAATCAATGAAATTAAAATCCCTAATTTCGAATTAAAAACATTCAAGAACACAAACCCTAGTTCTTCATTCAGAGAATCAAA
>NW_027421514.1:0-3900 GCF_009905375.1 Apium graveolens
AGACCTCGTGTACTACCCCCTACGAGGATTATTCGGAAACCGAGTTCCATTCGTTTCAGCCCCGATTCACTCCCGGACGACCCCGAATGGACGCGAATGCAATTTCATAAATCCATAGGGACAAATTATGAAAAGAAATCGAAAAACGGGCCCCAATCAATTTTTGTAACCCTTGTACGAGGATTAAACCATAGCACAGTTCTAGAAAAATCATGAGACGATGGAGCGAGCATACCCAAATTGTTAGGACAAGATTGGAATGACATCAAAATTTGTACATTTGTTAGCAAATGCCATTGTGATGCAGTCAAAGAAAAAGCTCCATTCTCGGCGCATGTGTGTAAGTTTGAGTTGACCCATTTTTGCTAAACTTTCTTCATAGCCCAAATCAACCATCATTCCCTGAAGCAGTGGTTCCTCAACAGCAGCACTAAATTGAACATTTTCTGGTAAATGGAGAGCCCTGCGAACCACTTCGGAGTAAAACGTAATCCTCCTCATTTGCTGTAAAAACAATACTAGGAGATCCACACCTACCACCATCATAAACCCCTGTTCTCCAGAATGTCAGCACTTGTGATCCAGAAAAACTTGATGGTTGAGTCAAAGCGTATCCGATTTCACTATTAGCTAAGAAGTCCTGAACAAAGTGAATTTCTGAACAAAGTGAAGTTCTTGCATGGAAATAATGGCAGCATAGTTATTAGGAACAAACTTTGCTCCATTGAAGATAATATCTTGAGGTGCCATTGAAAAATCAGTGAAAAAATTGAGTGTCTGAAAGGTGTTCGAGAAAATGCCTGTGTGATAAATCGTCAGAAAATAGTGAGAGTATAAGAGTAAAAAGAGAGAGAGAGTAAAAAAGTGAATAAAAGATTTTACAATCTTTTCTTTCTTTTACTTATACATGGTGAAAGATAACCGTTAAGACGAATATGAACCTGTCAGGCATGCAGCATAAAAAATAATTAATGGGCACAGGTATTTAGTAATCATTACTTATCACATACAGTTTTTCAAGGAGAAAAACCGTCCCACTAACAAATTAATCCCATTTAAGAATAGCCAAAAATAAACCAAGCAATAAATACTACCACGTGAGCAGCACAACTTGATTATTATCAGAGTGTAAAGGGTCATCAAAATATGGCTCCTTAACTCGAAAAGTGAATGTTTTATTCCTGTAATTCTTGACACAAGTAATGATATGGTTTCATCAGAAGTTGTCCTCAGAATTTATGCAACTGACACTTAAACTCTTCATCTAAAATAACATTTATCACCACCATAAGTTTCATCATTCATAAGGAGTGTATGTGTGTGCAGTAAGCTAAATATCAGATAAATATTAAAGTCTGATTCACTTCAGTACATCTTAGAAATAAGGCATAACTAAGAATTTTGCTCAAAATCTGTCCTTATTCTGAAGTCTACTTTAGAATGAGTTCATGCATGAGTCCACCTCAACTGTTTTGTGCTCATTTTATGCATCTTTTGAAATTTCATTTTACAGTGGCTTCTCAGTGTAAGTGAGTCACGACTGCTTATAAGAATTTATGCTATTATCAGAGTATTTCTCCAGTAATCAGAGAATGTGAAAAGTTACCAAGAAATTTTATTTTTCTTTTCTAATGCATATAACTTAATACCAGCAATGCACTTGGGTCGTCCCTTCCACATTTTTACTCTAGATCTCAAAGCAGTACCTGATTTTTATTTTCTTTTCTTTTCTTTTCTTTTGATAAGTGAGGCTTATCAGTACTTAGTACATCCATCAGATTTACCAACATCAGAACTTAACAGATAAGAAGCACTATTCTAGTTTTTGACTTAGTAACAAGATACACAAAGTAAACTTTAACTAAGCTCAATATCAGAATTTGCCTGTGTTAAAAGATTTCCACATAAACCAATTACTTCAAACATGGGATCTTAGTATATTAAAGATTACTAGGTCAGCATCTAGCACAGTTATCCTCATTGGATTGAATAGTCACAGAAACATTCATATCACTATCAGAGTTTAGAAATTCACAAGACAACAATTAACACTTAAGCAAATTTCAATTTAAGCACAGAATACACAAGATGGTAATATCTGTAAATACTGATCATAAAGTCTGATGGATCAGAACATAAACTAAGCAGATTTAGAGAAAGAACTTGAAACCATTCCAAGTTCATTTACCAATCTTGTAAAAGTAGCTTCACACAGTGGTTTTGTGAAGATATCTGCTAGTTCTTGATCTGTTGGAACAAAATGCAATTCCACTGTACCTTCATCCACATGTTCCCTTATGAAGTGGTACCTAATGCTGATGTGCTTTGTCATTGAGTGTTGAACTGGATTACCTGTCATAGCAATAGCACTTTGATTATCACAGTAAATAGGAATTTTAGAAAATTCTAACCCATAATCCAGTAACTGATTCTTCATCCAAAGAATCTATGTACAATAGCTTCCTGCAGCAATGTACTCTGCTTCCACAGTTGATGTGGAAATTGACTTCTGTTTCTTGCTAAACCAAGAAACAAATCTGCCTCCAAGAAATTGGCAGCTTTCACTTGTGCTTTCCTGTCAATTTTGCATCCTCTGTAATCAGTAATATCTACTGATGTACTAGTATCCTTATCCAATTTTGTTGCAGTGGCCATGTGAATGGATGCACTTGAAAATCTTGCATTCCAAATTTCTTCAGCAAGTTTTGGTGTACTTAGATTGACAAATAAAAGTGCCTTTTTTCATTCTACTTGACTTGAAGGCCCAGAAAATAGCTAAGTTCCCCCATCATACTCATTTGATATTTACTGCATGAGTTTGGAAAACCTTTTACAAAGTTTGTCATTTGTAGAACCAAAAATGATATCATCAACATATATCTGCATCAAAAGTAAGTCCTTTCCATGGTTGAGATAAAACAATGTTTTGTCAATAGTCCTTCTGTTAATCCACTTTCCAGAATAAACTGAGCTAGTGTCTCATGCCGTGCTCTTGGAGCTTGCTTAAGGCCATAAAGTGCTTTGTCAAGTCTTTAGACATGATTAGGAAATTTTGAATCTACAAACCTGGAGGTTGTTCAACATATACTTCCTCTTCCAATTCTCTATTGAGAAAAGCACTTTTCACATCCATTTGAAAGACTGTAAACTTCTTGTAAGAAACATAAGCCAAAAATATCCTTATGGCTTCCAATCTAGCAACTGGTGCAAATGTTTCATCATAATCAATTCCCTCTTGTTGAGAATATCCTTTTGCAACCAGCCTTGCTTTATTCCTTGTAATTATCCATCACCATCAGTTTTGTTTCTGAACACCCACTTTGTACCAACAATAGATCTGTTCTTTGGTCTTGGCACTAGGGTCCAGACTTTGTTTCTTTCAAATTCATTTAACTCTTCCAGCATTGCTTGCATCCAATCAGCATCTTGAAGAGCTTTTTCCACTTTTTGGTTCAGTCTGAGAGGAAAAGAGTGATAAAGACAATCATTTGATGTAGCTGTTCTAGTTCTGATACCTGCATCAGGATTTCCAATAATTAATTCAAGTGTATGTGCTTTAGTCCACTTCCTTGCAGATGGAAGATTTTCTTTAGAACTGGATGCTCCCCCATGATCCATGCTGTCTTCATCAACATTTTCTGATGCTCCTCTTGAAATTATGCTCTCTGAGTTGGATCCTTCAGAATTTGAGTTTCCAGAAATATCAGTACTTGAGTTTCCAGAATTATCAGAATTTGGCCCATCAGAACTTGAAAGCCTGTTGTAGGTTCTGATGCTTCTTAAAATGTGGTTGTATCTTCAGTATTCTCCCCCTGCACAGGTGCATCTTCCTTTGATGCAGTCACCACAGTTTCAATAACATCAGAGTTTAATCCATCAAAGTTTACACTATCAGAATTT
>NW_027421515.1:0-17124 GCF_009905375.1 Apium graveolens
GGGAAACCTAGTTTTATTTATTTCAGCCCCCATTCACTTTCTGGACGACCCCAAATAAACGCGAATGCAATTTCATAAATCCATAGGGACAAATTATGAAAAGATATCCAAAAAACAGGCCAGCCTCAATTTATGCTCCATACCTCGTGTACTACTGCCTACGAGAATTATTTGGAAACCTAGTTTTTATTTATTTCAGCCCCCAATTCACTTTCGGACGACCCCAAATAAACGCGAATGCAATTTCATAAATCCATAGGGACAAATTATGAAAAGATATCCAAAAACAAGGCCGCCTCAATTTATGCTCCATACCTCATGTACTACTGCCTACGAGAATTATTTGGAAACCTAGTTTTATTTATTTCAGCCCCAATTCACTTTCGGACGACCCCAAATAAACGCGAATGCAATTTCATAAATCCATAGGGACAAATTATGAAAAGATATCCAAAAACAAGCCGCCTCAATTTATGCTCCATACCTCATGTACTACTGCCTACGAGAATTATTTGGAAACCTAGTTTTATTTATTTCAGCCCCAATTCACTTTCGGACGACCCCAAATAAACGCGAATGCAATTTCATAAATCCATAGGGACAAATTATGAAAAGATATCCAAAAAACAAGCCGCCTCAATTTATGCTCCATACCTCTGTACTACTGCCTACGAGAATTATTTGGAAACCTAGTTTTATTTATTTCAGCCCCAATTCACTTTCGGACGACCCCAAATAAACGCGAATGCAATTTCATAAATCCATAGGGACAAATTATGAAAAGATATCCAAAAAACAAGCCGCCTCAATTTATGCTCCATACCTCATGTACTACTGCCTACGAGAATTATTTGGAAACCTAGTTTTATTTATTTCAGCCCCAATTCACTTTCGGACGACCCCAAATAAACGCGAATGCAATTTCATAAATCCATAGGGACAAATTATGAAAAGATATCCAAAAACAAGGCCGCCTCAATTTATGCTCCATACCTCATGTACTACTGCCTACGAGAATTATTTGGAAACCTAGTTTTATTTATTTCAGCCCCAATTCACTTTCGGACGACCCCAAATAAACGCGAATGCAATTTCATAAATCCATAGGGACAAATTATGAAAAGATATCCAAAAAACAAGCCGCCTCAATTTATGCTCCATACCTCATGTACTACTGCCTACGAGAATTATTTGGAAACCTAGTTTTATTTATTTCAGCCCCAATTCACTTTCGGACGACCCCAAATAAACGCGAATGCAATTTCATAAATCCATAGGGACAAATTATGAAAAGATATCCAAAAAACAAGCCAGCCTCAATTTATGCTCCATACCTCATGTACTACTGCCTACGAGAATTATTTGGAAACCTAGTTTTATTTATTTCAGCCCCAATTCACTTTCGGACGACCCCAAATAAACGCGAATGCAATTTCATAAATCCATAGGGACAAATTATGAAAA
Source organism: Apium graveolens (assembly GCF_009905375.1). NCBI lineage: Eukaryota > Viridiplantae > Streptophyta > Magnoliopsida > Apiales > Apiaceae > Apium > Apium graveolens. The sequence goes on from NW_027421515.1 coordinate 1,465, forward strand.
GATATCCAAAAAACAAGCCGCCTCAATTTATGCTCCATACCTCGTGTACTACTGCCTACGAGAATTATTTGGAAACCTAGTTTTATTTATTTCAGCCCCAATTCACTTTCGGACGACCCCAAATAAACGCGAATGCAATTTCATAAATCCATAGGGACAAATTATGAAAAGATATCCAAAAAACAGGCCGCCTCAATTTATGCTCCATACCTCATGTACTACTGCCTACGAGAATTATTTGGAAACCTAGTTTTATTTATTTCAGCCCCAATTCACTTTCGGACGACCCCAAATAAACGCGAATGCAATTTCATAAATCCATAGGGACAAATTATGAAAAGATATCCAAAAAACAAGCCGCCTCAATTTATGCTCCATACCTCATGTACTACTGCCTACGAGAATTATTTGGAAACCTAGTTTTATTTATTTCAGCCCCAATTCACTTTCGGACGACCCCAAATAAACGCGAATGCAATTTCATAAATCCATAGGGACAAATTATGAAAAGATATCCAAAAAACAAGGCCGCCTCAATTTATGCTCCATACCTCATGTACTACTGCCTACGAGAATTATTTGGAAACCTAGTTTTATTTATTTCAGCCCCAATTCACTTTCGGACGACCCCAAATAAACGCGAATGCAATTTCATAAATCCATAGGGACAAATTATGAAAAGATATCCAAAAAACAAGGCCGCCTCAATTTATGCTCCATACCTCGTGTACTACTGCCTACGAGAATTATTTGGAAACCTAGTTTTATTTATTTCAGCCCCAATTCACTTTCGGACGACCCCAAATAAACGCGAATGCAATTTCATAAATCCATAGGGACAAATTATGAAAAGATATCCAAAAAACAAGCCGCCTCAATTTATGCTCCATACCTCATGTACTACTGCCTACGAGAATTATTTGGAAACCTAGTTTTATTTATTTCAGCCCCAATTCACTTTCGGACGACCCCAAATAAACGCGAATGCAATTTCATAAATCCATAGGGACAAATTATGAAAAGATATCCAAAAAACAGGCCGCCTCAATTTATGCTCCATACCTCATGTACTACTGCCTACGAGAATTATTTGGAAACCTAGTTTTATTTATTTCAGCCCCAATTCACTTTCGGACGACCCCAAATAAACGCGAATGCAATTTCATAAATCCATAGGGACAAATTATGAAAAGATATCCAAAAAACAAGCCGCCTCAATTTATGCTCCATACCTCATGTACTACTGCCTACGAGAATTATTTGGAAACCTAGTTTTATTTATTTCAGCCCCAATTCACTTTCGGACGACCCCAAATAAACGCGAATGCAATTTCATAAATCCATAGGGACAAATTATGAAAAGATATCCAAAAAACAGGCCGCCTCAATTTATGCTCCATACCTCATGTACTACTGCCTACGAGAATTATTTGGAAACCTAGTTTTATTTATTTCAGCCCCAATTCACTTTCGGACGACCCCAAATAAACGCGAATGCAATTTCATAAATCCATAGGGACAAATTATGAAAAGATATCCAAAAAACAAGCCGCCTCAATTTATGCTCCATACCTCGTGTACTACTGCCTACGAGAATTATTTGGAAACCTAGTTTTATTTATTTCCGCCCCAATTTACTTTCGGACGACCCCAAATAAACGCGAATGCAATTTCATAAATCCATAGGGACAAATTATGAAAAGACATCCAAAAAACAGGCCACCTCAATTTATGCTCCATACCTCATGTACTACTGCCTACGAGAATTATTTGGAAACCTAGTTTTATTTATTTCAGCCCCAATTCACTTTCGGACGACCCCAAATAAACGCGAATGCAATTTCATAAATCCATAGGGACAAATTATGAAAAGATATCCAAAAAACAAGCCGCCTCAATTTATGCTCCATACCTCATGTACTACTGCCTACGAGAATTATTTGGAAACCTAGTTTTATTTATTTCAGCCCCCATTCACTTTCGGACGACCCCAAATAAACGCGAATGCAATTTCATAAATCCATAGGGACAAATTATGAAAAGATATCCAAAAAACAGCCGCCTCAATTTATGCTCCATACCTCATGTACTACTGCCTACGAGAATTATTTGGAAACCTAGTTTTATTTATTTCAGCCCCAATTCACTTTCGGACGACCCCAAATAAACGCGAATGCAATTTCATAAATCCATAGGGACAAATTATGAAAAGATATCCAAAAAACAAGCCGCCTCAATTTATGCTCCATACCTCATGTACTACTGCCTACGAGAATTATTTGGAAACCTAGTTTTATTTATTTCAGCCCCAATTCACTTTCGGACGACCCCAAATAAACGCGAATGCAATTTCATAAATCCATAGGGACAAATTATGAAAAGATATCCAAAAAACAGGCCGCCTCAATTTATGCTCCATACCTCATGTACTACTGCCTACGAGAATTATTTGGAAACCTAGTTTTATTTATTTCAGCCCCAATTCACTTTCGGACGACCCCAAATAAACGCGAATGCAATTTCATAAATCCATAGGGACAAATTATGAAAAGATATCCAAAAAACAAGCCGCCTCAATTTATGCTCCATACCTCGTGTACTACTGCCTACGAGAATTATTTGGAAACCTAGTTTTATTTATTTCAGCCCCAATTCACTTTCGGACGACCCCAAATAAACGCGAATGCAATTTCATAAATCCATAGGGACAAATTATGAAAAGATATCCAAAAAACAGGCCGCCTCAATTTATGCTCCATACCTCATGTACTACTGCCTACGAGAATTATTTGGAAACCTAGTTTTATTTATTTCAGCCCCAATTCACTTTCGGACGACCCCAAATAAACGCGAATGCAATTTCATAAATCCATAGGGACAAATTATGAAAAGATATCCAAAAAACAAGCCGCCTCAATTTATGCTCCATACCTCGTGTACTACTGCCTACGAGAATTATTTGGAAACCTAGTTTTATTTATTTCAGCCCCAATTCACTTTCGGACGACCCCAAATAAACGCGAATGCAATTTCATAAATCCATAGGGACAAATTATGAAAAGATATCCAAAAAACAAGCCGCCTCAATTTATGCTCCATACCTCGTGTACTACTGCCTACGAGAATTATTTGGAAACCTAGTTTTATTTATTTCAGCCCCAATTCACTTTCGGACGACCCCAAATAAACGCGAATGCAATTTCATAAATCCATAGGGACAAATTATGAAAAGATATCCAAAAAACAAGGCCGCCTCAATTTATGCTCCATACCTCATGTACTACTGCCTACGAGAATTATTTGGAAACCTAGTTTTATTTATTTCAGCCCCAATTCACTTTCGGACGACCCCAAATAAACGCGAATGCAATTTCATAAATCCATAGGGACAAATTATGAAAAGATATCCAAAAAACAAGGCCGCCTCAATTTATGCTCCATACCTCATGTACTACTGCCTACGAGAATTATTTGGAAACCTAGTTTTATTTATTTCAGCCCCAATTCACTTTCGGACGACCCCAAATAAACGCGAATGCAATTTCATAAATCCATAGGGACAAATTATGAAAAGATATCCAAAAAACAGGCCGCCTCAATTTATGCTCCATACCTCGTGTACTACTGCCTACGAGAATTATTTGGAAACCTAGTTTTATTTATTTCAGCCCCAATTCACTTTCGGACGACCCCAAATAAACGCGAATGCAATTTCATAAATCCATAGGGACAAATTATGAAAAGATATCCAAAAAACAAGCCGCCTCAATTTATGCTCCATACCTCATGTACTACTGCCTACGAGAATTATTTGGAAACCTAGTTTTATTTATTTCAGCCCCAATTCACTTTCGGACGACCCCAAATAAACGCGAATGCAATTTCATAAATCCATAGGGACAAATTATGAAAAGATATCCAAAAAACAAGCCGCCTCAATTTATGCTCCATACCTCATGTACTACTGCCTACGAGAATTATTTGGAAACCTAGTTTTATTTATTTCAGCCCCAATTCACTTTCGGACGACCCCAAATAAACGCGAATGCAATTTCATAAATCCATAGGGACAAATTATGAAAAGATATCCAAAAAACAAGCCGCCTCAATTTATGCTCCATACCTCATGTACTACTGCCTACGAGAATTATTTGGAAACCTAGTTTTATTTATTTCAGCCCCAATTCACTTTCGGACGACCCCAAATAAACGCGAATGCAATTTCATAAATCCATAGGGACAAATTATGAAAAGATATCCAAAAAACAAGCCGCCTCAATTTATGCTCCATACCTCATGTACTACTGCCTACGAGAATTATTTGGAAACCTAGTTTTATTTATTTCAGCCCCAATTCACTTTCGGACGACCCCAAATAAACGCGAATGCAATTTCATAAATCCATAGGGACAAATTATGAAAAGATATCCAAAAAACAAGCCGCCTCAATTTATGCTCCATACCTCATGTACTACTGCCTACGAGAATTATTTGGAAACCTAGTTTTATTTATTTCAGCCCCAATTCACTTTCGGACGACCCCAAATAAACGCGAATGCAATTTCATAAATCCATAGGGACAAATTATGAAAAGATATCCAAAAAACAAGCCGCCTCAATTTATGCTCCATACCTCATGTACTACTGCCTACGAGAATTATTTGGAAACCTAGTTTTATTTATTTCAGCCCCAATTCACTTTCGGACGACCCCAAATAAACGCGAATGCAATTTCATAAATCCATAGGGACAAATTATGAAAAGATATCCAAAAAACAAGCCGCCTCAATTTATGCTCCATACCTCGTGTACTACTGCCTACGAGAATTATTTGGAAACCTAGTTTTATTTATTTCAGCCCCAATTCACTTTCGGACGACCCCAAATAAACGCGAATGCAATTTCATAAATCCATAGGGACAAATTATGAAAAGATATCCAAAAAACAAGCCGCCTCAATTTATGCTCCATACCTCATGTACTACTGCCTACGAGAATTATTTGGAAACCTAGTTTTATTTATTTCAGCCCCAATTCACTTTCGGACGACCCCAAATAAACGCGAATGCAATTTCATAAATCCATAGGGACAAATTATGAAAAGATATCCAAAAAACAAGCCGCCTCAATTTATGCTCCATACCTCATGTACTACTGCCTACGAGAATTATTTGGAAACCTAGTTTTATTTATTTCAGCCCCAATTCACTTTCGGACGACCCCAAATAAACGCGAATGCAATTTCATAAATCCATAGGGACAAATTATGAAAAGATATCCAAAAAACAAGCCGCCTCAATTTATGCTCCATACCTCATGTACTACTGCCTACGAGAATTATTTGGAAACCTAGTTTTATTTATTTCAGCCCCAATTCACTTTCGGACGACCCCAAATAAACGCGAATGCAATTTCATAAATCCATAGGGACAAATTATGAAAAGATATCCAAAAAACAAGCCGCCTCAATTTATGCTCCATACCTCATGTACTACTGCCTACGAGAATTATTTGGAAACCTAGTTTTATTTATTTCAGCCCCAATTCACTTTCGGACGACCCCAAATAAACGCGAATGCAATTTCATAAATCCATAGGGACAAATTATGAAAAGATATCCAAAAAACAAGCCGCCTCAATTTATGCTCCATACCTCATGTACTACTGCCTACGAGAATTATTTGGAAACCTAGTTTTATTTATTTCAGCCCCAATTCACTTTCGGACGACCCCAAATAAACGCGAATGCAATTTCATAAATCCATAGGGACAAATTATGAAAAGATATCCAAAAAACAAGGCCGCCTCAATTTATGCTCCATACCTCATGTACTACTGCCTACGAGAATTATTTGGAAACCTAGTTTTATTTATTTCAGCCCCAATTCACTTTCGGACGACCCCAAATAAACGCGAATGCAATTTCATAAATCCATAGGGACAAATTATGAAAAGATATCCAAAAAACAAGCCGCCTCAATTTATGCTCCATACCTCATGTACTACTGCCTACGAGAATTATTTGGAAACCTAGTTTTATTTATTTCAGCCCCAATTCACTTTCGGACGACCCCAAATAAACGCGAATGCAATTTCATAAATCCATAGGGACAAATTATGAAAAGATATCCAAAAAACAAGCCGCCTCAATTTATGCTCCATACCTCGTGTACTACTGCCTACGAGAATTATTTGGAAACCTAGTTTTATTTATTTCAGCCCCAATTCACTTTCGGACGACCCCAAATAAACGCGAATGCAATTTCATAAATCCATAGGGACAAATTATGAAAAGATATCCAAAAAACAGGCCGCCTCAATTTATGCTCCATACCTCATGTACTACTGCCTACGAGAATTATTTGGAAACCTAGTTTTATTTATTTCAGCCCCAATTCACTTTCGGACGACCCCAAATAAACGCGAATGCAATTTCATAAATCCATAGGGACAAATTATGAAAAGATATCCAAAAAACAAGCCGCCTCAATTTATGCTCCATACCTCATGTACTACTGCCTACGAGAATTATTTGGAAACCTAGTTTTATTTATTTCAGCCCCAATTCACTTTCGGACGACCCCAAATAAACGCGAATGCAATTTCATAAATCCATAGGGACAAATTATGAAAAGATATCCAAAAAACAAGCCGCCTCAATTTATGCTCCATACCTCGTGTACTACTGCCTACGAGAATTATTTGGAAACCTAGTTTTATTTATTTCAGCCCCAATTCACTTTCGGACGACCCCAAATAAACGCGAATGCAATTTCATAAATCCATAGGGACAAATTATGAAAAGATATCCAAAAAACAAGGCCGCCTCAATTTATGCTCCATACCTCGTGTACTACTGCCTACGAGAATTATTTGGAAACCTAGTTTTATTTATTTCAGCCCCAATTCACTTTCGGACGACCCCAAATAAACGCGAATGCAATTTCATAAATCCATAGGGACAAATTATGAAAAGATATCCAAAAAACAAGCCGCCTCAATTTATGCTCCATACCTCATGTACTACTGCCTACGAGAATTATTTGGAAACCTAGTTTTATTTATTTCAGCCCCAATTCACTTTCGGACGACCCCAAATAAACGCGAATGCAATTTCATAAATCCATAGGGACAAATTATGAAAAGATATCCAAAAAACAGGCCGCCTCAATTTATGCTCCATACCTCATGTACTACTGCCTACGAGAATTATTTGGAAACCTAGTTTTATTTATTTCAGCCCCAATTCACTTTCGGACGACCCCAAATAAACGCGAATGCAATTTCATAAATCCATAGGGACAAATTATGAAAAGATATCCAAAAAACAAGCCGCCTCAATTTATGCTCCATACCTCATGTACTACTGCCTACGAGAATTATTTGGAAACCTAGTTTTATTTATTTCAGCCCCAATTCACTTTCGGACGACCCCAAATAAACGCGAATGCAATTTCATAAATCCATAGGGACAAATTATGAAAAGATATCCAAAAAACAAGCCGCCTCAATTTATGCTCCATACCTCATGTACTACTGCCTACGAGAATTATTTGGAAACCTAGTTTTATTTATTTCAGCCCCAATTCACTTTCGGACGACCCCAAATAAACGCGAATGCAATTTCATAAATCCATAGGGACAAATTATGAAAAGATATCCAAAAAACAGGCCGCCTCAATTTATGCTCCATACCTCATGTACTACTGCCTACGAGAATTATTTGGAAACCTAGTTTTATTTATTTCAGCCCCAATTCACTTTCGGACGACCCCAAATAAACGCGAATGCAATTTCATAAATCCATAGGGACAAATTATGAAAAGATATCCAAAAAACAAGCCGCCTCAATTTATGCTCCATACCTCATGTACTACTGCCTACGAGAATTATTTGGAAACCTAGTTTTATTTATTTCAGCCCCAATTCACTTTCGGACGACCCCAAATAAACGCGAATGCAATTTCATAAATCCATAGGGACAAATTATGAAAAGATATCCAAAAAACAGGCCGCCTCAATTTATGCTCCATACCTCATGTACTACTGCCTACGAGAATTATTTGGAAACCTAGTTTTATTTATTTCAGCCCCAATTCACTTTCGGACGACCCCAAATAAACGCGAATGCAATTTCATAAATCCATAGGGACAAATTATGAAAAGATATCCAAAAAACAAGGCCGCCTCAATTTATGCTCCATACCTCGTGTACTACTGCCTACGAGAATTATTTGGAAACCTAGTTTTATTTATTTCAGCCCCAATTCACTTTCGGACGACCCCAAATAAACGCGAATGCAATTTCATAAATCCATAGGGACAAATTATGAAAAGATATCCAAAAAACAAGCCGCCTCAATTTATGCTCCATACCTCATGTACTACTGCCTACGAGAATTATTTGGAAACCTAGTTTTATTTATTTCAGCCCCAATTCACTTTCGGACGACCCCAAATAAACGCGAATGCAATTTCATAAATCCATAGGGACAAATTATGAAAAGATATCCAAAAAACAGGCCGCCTCAATTTATGCTCCATACCTCATGTACTACTGCCTACGAGAATTATTTGGAAACCTAGTTTTATTTATTTCAGCCCCAATTCACTTTCGGACGACCCCAAATAAACGCGAATGCAATTTCATAAATCCATAGGGACAAATTATGAAAAGATATCCAAAAAACAAGGCCGCCTCAATTTATGCTCCATACCTCTGTACTACTGCCTACGAGAATTATTTGGAAACCTAGTTTTATTTATTTCAGCCCCAATTCACTTTCGGACGACCCCAAATAAACGCGAATGCAATTTCATAAATCCATAGGGACAAATTATGAAAAGATATCCAAAAAACAAGCCGCCTCAATTTATGCTCCATACCTCATGTACTACTGCCTACGAGAATTATTTGGAAACCTAGTTTTATTTATTTCAGCCCCAATTCACTTTCGGACGACCCCAAATAAACGCGAATGCAATTTCATAAATCCATAGGGACAAATTATGAAAAGATATCCAAAAAACAGGCCGCCTCAATTTATGCTCCATACCTCATGTACTACTGCCTACGAGAATTATTTGGAAACCTAGTTTTATTTATTTCAGCCCCAATTCACTTTCGGACGACCCCAAATAAACGCGAATGCAATTTCATAAATCCATAGGGACAAATTATGAAAAGATATCCAAAAAACAAGCCGCCTCAATTTATGCTCCATACCTCGTGTACTACTGCCTACGAGAATTATTTGGAAACCTAGTTTTATTTATTTCAGCCCCAATTCACTTTCGGACGACCCCAAATAAACGCGAATGCAATTTCATAAATCCATAGGGACAAATTATGAAAAGATATCCAAAAAACAGGCCGCCTCAATTTATGCTCCATACCTCATGTACTACTGCCTACGAGAATTATTTGGAAACCTAGTTTTATTTATTTCAGCCCCAATTCACTTTCGGACGACCCCAAATAAACGCGAATGCAATTTCATAAATCCATAGGGACAAATTATGAAAAGATATCCAAAAAACAAGCCGCCTCAATTTATGCTCCATACCTCATGTACTACTGCCTACGAGAATTATTTGGAAACCTAGTTTTATTTATTTCAGCCCCAATTCACTTTCGGACGACCCCAAATAAACGCGAATGCAATTTCATAAATCCATAGGGACAAATTATGAAAAGATATCCAAAAAACAAGGCCAGCCTCAATTTATGCTCCATACCTCATGTACTACTGCCTACGAGAATTATTTGGAAACCTAGTTTTATTTATTTCAGCCCCAATTCACTTTCGGACGACCCCAAATAAACGCGAATGCAATTTCATAAATCCATAGGGACAAATTATGAAAAGATATCCAAAAAACAAGCCGCCTCAATTTTGCTCCATACCTCGTGTACTACTGCCTACGAGAATTATTTGGAAACCTAGTTTTATTTATTTCAGCCCCAATTCACTTTCGGACGACCCCAAATAAACGCGAATGCAATTTCATAAATCCATAGGGACAAATTATGAAAAGATATCCAAAAAACAGGCCGCCTCAATTTATGCTCCATACCTCATGTACTACTGCCTACGAGAATTATTTGGAAACCTAGTTTTATTTATTTCAGCCCCAATTCACTTTCGGACGACCCCAAATAAACGCGAATGCAATTTCATAAATCCATAGGGACAAATTACGAAAAGATATCCAAAAAACAGGCCGCCTCAATTTTTGCTCCATACCTCGTGTACTACTGCCTACGAGAATTATTTGGAAACCTAGTTTTATTTATTTCAGCCCCAATTCACTTTCGGACGACCCCAAATAAACGCGAATGCAATTTCATAAATCCATAGGGACAAATTATGAAAAGATATCCAAAAAACAAGCCGCCTCAATTTATGCTCCATACCTCATGTACTACTGCCTACGAGAATTATTTGGAAACCTAGTTTTATTTATTTCAGCCCCAATTCACTTTCGGACGACCCCAAATAAACGCGAATGCAATTTCATAAATCCATAGGGACAAATTATGAAAAGATATCCAAAAAATAGGCCGCCTCAATTTATGCTCCATACCTCGTGTACTACTGCCTACGAGAATTATTTGGAAACCTAGTTTTATTTATTTCAGCCCCAATTCACTTTCGGACGACCCCAAATAAACGCGAATGCAATTTCATAAATCCATAGGGACAAATTATGAAAAGATATCCAAAAAACAAGCCGCCTCAATTTATGCTCCATACCTCATGTACTACTGCCTACGAGAATTATTTGGAAACCTAGTTTTATTTATTTCAGCCCCAATTCACTTTCGGACGACCCCAAATAAACGCGAATGCAATTTCATAAATCCATAGGGACAAATTATGAAAAGATATCCAAAAAACAGGCCGCCTCAATTTATGCTCCATACCTCATGTACTACTGCCTACGAGAATTATTTGGAAACCTAGTTTTATTTATTTCAGCCCCAATTCACTTTCGGACGACCCCAAATAAACGCGAATGCAATTTCATAAATCCATAGGGACAAATTATGAAAAGATATCCAAAAAACAAGCCGCCTCAATTTATGCTCCATACCTCATGTACTACTGCCTACGAGAATTATTTGGAAACCTAGTTTTATTTATTTCAGCCCCAATTCACTTTCGGACGACCCCAAATAAACGCGAATGCAATTTCATAAATCCATAGGGACAAATTATGAAAAGATATCCAAAAAACAGGCCGCCTCAATTTTTGCTCCATACCTCGTGTACTACTGCCTACGAGAATTATTTGGAAACCTAGTTTTATTTATTTCAGCCCCAATTCACTTTCGGACGACCCCAAATAAACGCGAATGCAATTTCATAAATCCATAGGGACAAATTATGAAAAGATATCCAAAAAACAAGCCGCCTCAATTTATGCTCCATACCTCATGTACTACTGCCTACGAGAATTATTTGGAAACCTAGTTTTATTTATTTCAGCCCCAATTCACTTTCGGACGACCCCAAATAAACGCGAATGCAATTTCATAAATCCATAGGGACAAATTATGAAAAGATATCCAAAAAACAAGCCGCCTCAATTTATGCTCCATACCTCATGTACTACTGCCTACGAGAATTATTTGGAAACCTAGTTTTATTTATTTCAGCCCCAATTCACTTTCGGACGACCCCAAATAAACGCGAATGCAATTTCATAAATCCATAGGGACAAATTATGAAAAGATATCCAAAAAACAAGCCGCCTCAATTTATGCTCCATACCTCATGTACTACTGCCTACGAGAATTATTTGGAAACCTAGTTTTATTTATTTCAGCCCCAATTCACTTTCGGACGACCCCAAATAAACGCGAATGCAATTTCATAAATCCATAGGGACAAATTATGAAAAGATATCCAAAAACAAGGCCGCCTCAATTTATGCTCCATACCTCATGTACTACTGCCTACGAGAATTATTTGGAAACCTAGTTTTATTTATTTCAGCCCCAATTCACTTTCGGACGACCCCAAATAAACGCGAATGCAATTTCATAAATCCATAGGGACAAATTATGAAAAGATATCCAAAAAACAAGGCCGCCTCAATTTATGCTCCATACCTCATGTACTACTGCCTACGAGAATTATTTGGAAACCTAGTTTTATTTATTTCAGCCCCAATTCACTTTCGGACGACCCCAAATAAACGCGAATGCAATTTCATAAATCCATAGGGACAAATTATGAAAAGATATCCAAAAAACAAGCCGCCTCAATTTATGCTCCATACCTCGTGTACTACTGCCTACGAGAATTATTTGGAAACCTAGTTTTATTTATTTCAGCCCCAATTCACTTTCGGACGACCCCAAATAAACGCGAATGCAATTTCATAAATCCATAGGGACAAATTATGAAAAGATATCCAAAAACAAGGCCGCCTCAATTTATGCTCCATACCTCGTGTACTACTGCCTACGAGAATTATTTGGAAACCTAGTTTTATTTATTTCAGCCCCAATTCACTTTCGGACGACCCCAAATAAACGCGAATGCAATTTCATAAATCCATAGGGACAAATTATGAAAAGATATCCAAAAAACAAGCCGCCTCAATTTATGCTCCATACCTCATGTACTACTGCCTACGAGAATTATTTGGAAACCTAGTTTTATTTATTTCAGCCCCAATTCACTTTCGGACGACCCCAAATAAACGCGAATGCAATTTCATAAATCCATAGGGACAAATTATGAAAAGATATCCAAAAAACAAGGCCGCCTCAATTTATGCTCCATACCTCATGTACTACTGCCTACGAGAATTATTTGGAAACCTAGTTTTATTTATTTCAGCCCCAATTCACTTTCGGACGACCCCAAATAAACGCGAATGCAATTTCATAAATCCATAGGGACAAATTATGAAAAGATATCCAAAAACAAGGCCGCCTCAATTTATGCTCCATACCTCATGTACTACTGCCTACGAGAATTATTTGGAAACCTAGTTTTATTTATTTCAGCCCCAATTCACTTTCGGACGACCCCAAATAAACGCGAATGCAATTTCATAAATCCATAGGGACAAATTATGAAAAGATATCCAAAAAACAAGCCGCCTCAATTTTTGCTCCATACCTCGTGTACTACTGCCTACGAGAATTATTTGGAAACCTAGTTTTATTTATTTCAGCCCCAATTCACTTTCGGACGACCCCAAATAAACGCGAATGCAATTTCATAAATCCATAGGGACAAATTATGAAAAGATATCCAAAAAACAGGCCGCCTCAATTTATGCTCCATACCTCATGTACTACTGCCTACGAGAATTATTTGGAAACCTAGTTTTATTTATTTCAGCCCCAATTCACTTTCGGACGACCCCAAATAAACGCGAATGCAATTTCATAAATCCATAGGGACAAATTATGAAAAGATATCCAAAAACAAGCCGCCTCAATTTATGCTCCATACCTCATGTACTACTGCCTACGAGAATTATTTGGAAACCTAGTTTTATTTATTTCAGCCCCAATTCACTTTCGGACGACCCCAAATAAACGCGAATGCAATTTCATAAATCCATAGGGACAAATTATGAAAAGATATCCAAAAAACAAGCCGCCTCAATTTTTGCTCCATACCTCGTGTACTACTGCCTACGAGAATTATTTGGAAACCTAGTTTTATTTATTTCAGCCCCAATTCACTTTCGGACGACCCCAAATAAACGCGAATGCAATTTCATAAATCCATAGGGACAAATTATGAAAAGACATCCAAAAAACAGGCCACCTCAATTTATGCTCCATACCTCATGTACTACTGCCTACGAGAATTATTTAGAAACCTAGTTTTATTTATTTCAGCCCCAATTCACTTTCGGACGACCCCAAATAAACGCGAATGCAATTTCATAAATCCATAGGGACAAATTATGAAAAGATATCCAAAAAACAGGCCACCTCAATTTATGCTCCATACCTCCTGTACTACTGCCTACGAGAATTATTTGGAAACCTAGTTTTATTTATTTCAGCCCCCATTCACTATCGGACGACCCCAAATAAACGCGAATGCAATTTCATAAATCCATAGGGACAAATTATGAAAAGATATCCAAAAAACAAGCCACCTCAATTTATGCTCCATACCTCATGTACTACTGCCTACGAGAATTATTTGGAAACCTAGTTTTATTTATTTCAGCCCCAATTCACTTTCGGACGACCCCAAATAAACGCGAATGCAATTTCATAAATCCATAGGGACAAATTATGAAAAGATATCCAAAAAACAAGCCACCTCAATTTATGCTCCATACCTCATGTACTACTGCCTACGAGAATTATTTAGAAACCTAGTTTTATTTATTTCAGCCCCAATTCACTTTCGGACGACCCCAAATAAACGCGAATGCAATTTCATAAATCCATAGGGACAAATTATGAAAAGATATCCAAAAAACACGCCGCCTCAATTTATGCTCCATACCTCATGTACTACTGCCTACGAGAATTATTTGGAAACCTAGTTTTATTTATTTCAGCCCCAATTCACTTTCGGACGACCCCAAATAAACGCGAATGCAATTTCATAAATCCATAGGGACAAATTATGAAAAGATATCCAAAAACAAGGCCGCCTCAATTTATGCTCCATACCTCGTGTACTACTGCCTACGAGAATTATTTGGAAACCTAGTTTTATTTATTTCAGCCCCAATTCACTTTCGGACGACCCCAAATAAACGCGAATGCAATTTCATAAATCCATAGGGACAAATTACGAAAAGATATCCAAAAAACAGGCCGCCTCAATTTATGCTCCATACCTCATGTACTACTGCCTACGAGAATTATTTGGAAACCTAGTTTTATTTATTTCAGCCCCAATTCACTTTCGGACGACCCCAAATAAACGCGAATGCAATTTCATAAATCCATAGGGACAAATTATGAAAAGATATCCAAAAAACAGGCCGCCTCAATTTATGCTCCATACCTCCTGTACTACTGCCTACGAGAATTATTTGGAAACCTAGTTTTATTTATTTCAGCCCCAATTCACTTTCGGACGACCCCAAATAAACGCGAATGCAATTTCATAAATCCATAGGGACAAATTATGAAAAGATATCCAAAAAACAAGCCGCCTCAATTTTTGCTCCATACCTCGTGTACTACTGCCTACGAGAATTATTTGGAAACCTAGTTTTATTTATTTCCGCCCCAATTCACTTTCGGACGACCCCAAATAAACGCGAATGCAATTTCATAAATCCATAGGGACAAATTATGAAAAGATATCCAAAAAACAAGCCGCCTCAATTTATGCTCCATACCTCATGTACTACTGCCTACGAGAATTATTTGGAAACCTAGTTTTATTTATTTCAGCCCCAATTCACTTTCGGACGACCCCAAATAAACGCGAATGCAATTTCATAAATCCATAGGGACAAATTATGAAAAGATATCCAAAAAACAGGCCGCCTCAATTTATGCTCCATACCTCTGTACTACTGCCTACGAGAATTATTTGGAAACCTAGTTTTATTTATTTCAGCCCCCATTCACTTTCGGACGACCCCAAATAAACGCGAATGCAATTTCATAAATCCATAGGGACAAATTCTTAAAAGATATCAAAAAAC
>NW_027421516.1:0-34367 GCF_009905375.1 Apium graveolens
CTATATTTATTATAGGTCAACATGAGTTTTCAAGATATTTAGTAAATTATCCATTTATCCTTTTATATTAATAATAAAAATAAAATATATTTGTAATGAGGATTAAACCTTTGACCTTAGTATTAGAGAAGAATTAGGTTCACATCTCTAACCACTACACCAAAGAAATTAATGATACTCTTTCACAAATTCATTAACTACATACAAAAAAAACTCACTACCTGCATTTAATATAATATTTTCTCCGAATTTAATAAATAAAAATGATCAAATTATTCTTCCCCATTAATTAAAATCTCTTTGAATCAATTATGTTGCCTATATTTATATTTATTATATGTCAACATGATTTTATATCAGTTGTGAAAATGCTAAATACGTTTTTTTAGTAATTTAGAAATTGACATTGACAAATTGTAAAAAGACGAATCCCCTCCTTATATTAAAACAGAATCATTAAAATCTTTACAAAAAAAATTAGTTGCTAGAATAATGGTTAATTTCGTATCACATCCCCAACCACCACACCAAAAAAATTAATGATACTCTTTCACAAATTCATTAACTACATGCACAAGAACTCACTACCTACATTTAATATAATATTTCTCCGAATTTAATAAATATAAAATGATCAAATTATTTTCCCCCACTAATAATTAAAATCTTTTTGAATCAATTATGTTGCATATATATTATATTTAGTATATGCCAACATGATTTATATTAGTTGTGAAAATATTAATATACTTATTTTAGTAATTTAGAAATTGACATTGACAAATTATAAAAAGACGACTCTCCTCCTTATATCAAAACAAATTATTAAAAAAATTACTAAAAGAATTAGTTGCTCGAATGATGGTCGATTTGGTGATACGAAAGAATGGTTGACTGTAGATGGTGTATACACGATGAGGATATTCGAGCGTAGGATATGTAATAATAATGCCACGGTATTCCTGAAAATTGTTTAGAAAATGGATGATGCATGAGGATAAAGATGGAAATCCAAATAACTAAAATTTTGAAACACAAATTACCACAATTTCATACATCTAGGTGAAACAAAATCATTGGGGGTTTTATATCTATTGCGAGAGGATGAAAAATGAGATGAATGGGCTTGCAGATGTGTGGACGAAATGTAGTTGAAATTCAGTGACATACTTGTTTATAAGTAGTTGCTAGAATAACGGTCGATTTAGTCATACGAAGGAATGGCGGAGTGAGGATGGTGTATATAAATGAGGATGTACTAGTGTATGATATGTAATGATAATGCAACTATATTATCGAAAATGGTATAAAATGGAGGATGCATGAGAATGAATGTGGAAATATATATTATATTTGAATGTGTGTTTATGTAAATATATGTATAAAAATAAGAGTATAAGATTAGTTCCTAATTTTAATTTGAGCACTTACACACACCCACACATGTTATTCTACTTGGATAGATTTTTAAAAAATAGTATCATTTAATCTTTTTAAGTTACACCTTTTTTAATGATATAAAAAATTCTTTGAAATTTAAATTATAATATATTGTCATGATTACATATGAAATTTAGATAAAAAAATTGAAGTATGTATCAGTTTTTACAAAAAAAATAAGTTTTATCAAATATATCACACTTATAACGTAAAATATATTAAAAATCACGAGTTATTATTTCAAAAATCAAAACAGTTAAATTATGCGATTTAAATGGAATCCGTGCTTTGCACGGGCTATCATGCTAGTTATATTATAATTTATCAAAATTAAATTGCAATATTTATTTAAATATGAATAATAATAGAACTTATGATATAATAAATAAATATATATTTACTAATAATAATAGTTATTATAATCATGATAATATTTAAATATTAAAATACATCTAATTTTAATTACAATTAATCCCCAATTTTCGAATAATTCTGAATGAGTAGTCCAATCCCAATGTTTAAAACATATTTAAAGAAGAGTTTTTTTCCATAAATAATTAAATTTAAAAGATTTTTGTAATTTACTATTAAATTTTTAGAATATTTACAAAAATATGTATCATTTAAAACTAGGAGTGTTATTTGTAAAAATACATATTAGCATTAAATATTTTAGAAAAAATATAATCATTTTTAAAACTAGGGTGTAATATTTATGTGAATTTGATCTTGAGGTTTGAGGGTTTCAAGTTTTAATGATGGTTGTTTTTGGTGATCGAGACCGAATAATGTCCAAAAAAGATGTGAACGCACCTTGACGAGAATCAAGCCAAATGTAGTTATAAGTGGCAGTCTCGTGACTTGTAGCGCACTCACGACGTTAAAAATAATCAAATTGAAGTTGAAAGAAATAAAAGACGTCCTCAACATCATCGGTAAAACTTATCAGCATGACTTGTCTGGCCGAGTTGAACCGATAGAGGTTGTAAACATGTTTGGCATACTTTTTTCTCCCGGTTTTACTGTCCAAATCTAGTATGTTAGGCCCCCAAAAAATGTTTTTACTTCACCCCGATTCTTTTCCAATCTTTGGGTTCACGATATATGTCATCTTTCATAACCTGAATTCTATAAACAACTCCAACACCAGAGTGAGGAGAATAATGAGAAGCTGGGAAAGAGGACAAAGGATTCAAGGAAAATGAAATGATCAGCTCAGTCTAGAGAAGCAACTTGAAAATGGCATGTAAATGTTGTGCAAGACATGCTTGTGTCATAACAAGACTAAGTCATTCTGACAACCCTAAGATTAGTTGTACTGTAACCTTAATCTGTAATTTATACTTGTAACACTTAATGTCTGTAAAATGTAAATGGAGCAGACTGGAGCATTTTTCCTTAAACAGTGTCAAGCCTAAGATTTCTATTAGGAAGAAGATCAAGAAGGTCATGCCTCAGAAGAATTATGAAGAAGCTTGAAGTTGAATAAATCTGTTTGGTGAAAAATATTCTAAGTCAAGATCTCTACAAGTCACAGAATTAGTGTTATAGAGAAGTCATTCGAGAACTCCAAAAGACCTATCGAGAACTCAGGAATTACCTATCGAGAACTCAGGAATTGTCTATCGAGAACTCAGGAAATGCTATTGGAGATATCGATAAGTCAGATACCCATTCGAGAACTCAGAGATATCGACAAGTATACATTCATTAGAGAACTCTGAGTTATCGATAAGCCAAAGTCCATTAGAGAACTTTGAGTTATCGATAAACCAAAATTCACTAGAGAACTCAGAGTTGTCGATAAGTCAAGTCAATAATGAAGTTTCAGAGATATCGACAAGCCAACATGCCTATCGAGATGTCGAGTTCTCTACAGCTTAATTGGAGATCTCGAAGTGAAGAAATTTCTCTAAGTACAGAATTGCAGAACGGTTCAATATCCAAGTTTGTAAATCAACAAATAATTCACATAGCTGGATTGGTAAGTCTACAAAAAACAGCTTGAGAGATGTGCAAGATCAATGGCAAGATTAACTGACAGAGGAAGATTAAAGTAAACACGGGATGCTAAGGATATGCTAAGCCAGAAATGGAAGATTTGCTTTTCTATAAATAGAAATGACAAGTGACAGTTTAGAAAAGCTAATAGCATGTTTATTATCCACTGTGTAAACCAACAGTTAACTGAATTATAAAATTAACCCTGGTCCTCTAGTTATAAGTAACAATGGTCCTCTAGTTATAAGTTAACACTGATCCTCTAGTTATAAGTAACAATCTAGATACAAAAAATCTGGTAATTCTCTCTCAAGAAAGAAGCTAATTTCTAAAACAAGAACTTAGAGATTTTGTAGCAAAACACTGCTTGATTTTTGATATAAAGTGAGTTTTGAAGATCTTTGTTTTACATATTTGCACGTTATTTATGTTTAACATCTATTCTACTAAATCATTGATAACAACCAACTGCTAAAGCCAAAGTCGATCAAAAATCAAATTTAAGCCAAAACACATTTACCCCCCCCCCTATGTGTTGTATTCATACCTAACAAGTGGTATCAGAGCAAAATCTGAAAGTAAACAGATTAGATCTTGGAAAAATGAATACACAGAAAATCAGTAGTATCAAGATTCCTCCCTTTGATAAGGCCAACTACACTTTATGGAAAAAGAAAATGTTGTTGTTTATAAGAACGACCAATCACATTTACATTGTATCCTCAAGAATGGGCCCTTCACTCCTGTGATTAGAGTTGAGGAAACCATAGATGGAGATATGGTTATTCCAGCTCATTATGCTCCCAAGGATCCCTCTGAGTATACTGAACCTGAAAGAGAGAAAGTTTCCCTAGACAGTGCCTTGCAACTGATACTAATTGAGTCACTTGATAATGTAATGTATAATAACATTGTCAACTGTGACACTGCTAAACAGATCTGGGAAAAGATTGAGATACTTTGTGAAGGAACTGAGGAGGTTAGGTCAAATCAAAGAACGATATTGATTTCTCAGTATGAGGGTTTTATGGCTAAACCAAAGAGGGTATTACTGATGTGTTTGAAAGGTTTAATAAGCTGATAAATGACTTGCAGCTTCATGATAAATTCTATGATGTCGAAGAAGTGAATTTGAAGTTCTTGCTTACTCTCCCTGATCATTTGGAACAAAAGATCTCTGCAATCAGAGAAGGAAGGGATTTTAGTAGAATCACACTGGAAGTGCTCTATGGGGTTTCGAAAACTTATGAACTTGAAATGATTCAAAAGAAATCATTAAGGGCTGGTCAAGGATATGTACTGGACAGCTCAAGTGCACTAATTGTGAATGATGGCCAGACCTCTAATGATGAGCAAAGATCCCAAACTCCAGAAATTTCTACAAGTGAGAAAAGAGTCAATGACACTAAAGAGCAAGTCATACTGGAATTGGATGAAGAAGACTAGTTTACACTCTTGATGAGCTTGATGAGCTAGATAAATCAATGGCTTACTTGGCTAGAAAATTCACTAACATTATGAAGAAACCAAGATTCTTCAAGAGCAAAGGACAGTCCTTCAACAAAGACATCACTGGAAAGGAAAAGGGAAGTACACTCCTGATAGCAAAACTGGCTACAAAACTGGATTTGTTGATAGATCAAACATAAGGTGCTTTACCTATGATGAGTTGGGCCATTTTGCTACAGAATGTAGGAAACCCAAGAAGGCAAAGAAAGACAAAGCCTATCTTAAATTGGAAGCAAAGTATGATGCTCTTCTAAAGAAGCAACAAGGGAAAGCTTATATTGTTGAGGGCAAGAGTTGGGATGATTCAGATAATGATGAAGATGAAGAAGTTGGAAACTATGCACTCATGGCCTTGGAGCAAGGAGACTCTTCATCATCTAAATTACAGGTACCAACTCTTACCACAATTGATTTAAATGTGAGTCAATATAAGGAAACTGTTGAAAAGATGAGCACAGAAATGTTCCACATTCATACAAGCATGGTTGCTGCAAATGAGGAAGTTAGCAGATTGAAAAAGATCAATGAAAAACTTGAGAGTAAAAAACAAGAGACTGAATTGTTGCTGGTTGAGCTTGATACTGCTAGGCAAGAAAATGCATACTTAAAGAACAAATTAAAGTGTGCAAGTGAAATTGAAGCAGTATTGAGAGAAAGGCTGGAGAAGAATGAAGTGAAACTAAATCCTTCAAAAATGCTTCTGATTTGATTGGCCAATATCATGAAAAGAACAAGCCATGTGCAAACATTGCCATTGGTCTTGATTATGAGGGTTTGAACAACAAAAAGAAGTCTGTCAGTGACAAAGGAAAATCAACTGAAACTGAGGATGTTCCAATTATTTTGAAGAATGTTGAATCACCTTTGTTCAAGGCATGTGAAGGAAACTTCAGTGAAGAAGAGTTGATCATCAAACATGAGATAGCTGATGAGGACAAGGAAAAGAAAATGATGAGACAACTCAGTCTTCCATCTTTGTTGAAACACCAAAGGCTAATCAAGAAACTAAGAAGCCTGTGAAGGAGATTAAAGTTGAACAGGTCAAAAAGAAAAAGAAGAATAGAAATAAGAGATTGGGATAAACAAAAGCAATAATTTTGCTTATGTTGCAGATGCTCCTAGAAAGAGGTGTGAGAATTGTGGATCAATGAATCACCTAACTCATCTTTGTAAAAAGACTGTTAGCAATACACCTGAAGGAGTCTGCAAGTACAATGAAGCTAAGGCTAATGATCCCTATTCATTCTGTGACAAGTTTGACTGCATTCCCTGCAACATGAAAGTGATGAAAGTTGCCACAAATTGAGAATTGATCTCATAGAATCAAAAATTGGTTCTCTATTGAAAGAGGAATGCTCAACAGTCTATGAATTCCATTTTATCTCAAAATTCACATTCTACTTCTGCAAAATCAGTTAACAAGAAAAATTCCCAACACAGCTTGGGTAGCTAAACACAATTAATCTTGATTGTGTGCAGGGCAAAGGAAAGAAGGTCATATGGATATTTAGTGGATGTTCCAGGCATATGACAGGTGATAAGGCCCTGCTATCACAATTTGAGGAGATGGCTGGCCCTTTGGTGACCTTTGGAGACAACATCAAAGGATTCACAATGGGATGGCAAGATTATTTCTGGAAATGTTGTCATTAAATGTAGCACTAGTTGCTGGATTAGAAGTAAATCTTCTAAGTGTTAGTCAATTTGCAGAAAGAGGTTTTCAAGTTATTTTCAACAAAGAAGATTGTGCTTTTATTAGCAAAAAGACTGGTGAAATTGCTCTCAAAGGAGTAAGAAAGGGAGGCTTATTTGTTGCAGACTTAGACTCAACAAATAAGGATGGAGTGTGTTGTTTCTACACCAAGGCATCAGAAGAGTAAAGCAAATTATGGCATAAGAAGCTATCTCACTTAAATTTCAAAGCAATCAACACCTTAGTCAAGAAGGAGCTTGTGAGAGACATGCCCATTATGGAATTTGCTCAACTGGAAATTTGTGAAGCTTGTCAGAAAGGAAAGATGAAAAGATCAAGTCACAAGTCAAAATCTGTGAATTCTACAAGTGCACCTCTACAACTTATTCACATGGACTTGCTTGGGCCAGTAAATGTCTTGTCCATTTCAAGGAACAAATATGCCCTTGTCATGGTTGATGATTTTTCAAGATACACTTGGGTTGAGTTCATGTACTCTAAAGATGAAACTCCAAACATTATAATTGAGCACATCAAGAAAATTGAGAATCAAGCTGAAGGAGAAGTTAGTGTGAAAAGATTGAGGAGTGATAATGGAACAGAATTCAGAAACTCAACATTAAGTGAATTCTGCAAAAGCAAAGGCATTGTTCAAGAATTTTCAGCAGCTAGAACACCTCAACAGAATGGAATAGTTGAGAGGAAAATAGAACATTTATAACACCCTCCAAATCCGGGGTATAGATTTGGGGCATTATTAACAACAATTACCAACTATACCTGCACAAGCGGAATATAAATAATAATTACCCCGAACTATCACTACTCAGGATCTTTTAAGGTTTGAGTTTGAAAAACAAGAATCATGCACTACACTTTATTACAAACCCAACTAAATAAAACCTGTCTCAAAACTCTCTTTATTACAAAACTTTATTCTATCTACAGTTTCCCTACACAATCTTTTATTCAAACTACACAAAACTTTTATTCAACCCAACATTACTACTTATCCTGCTACACCTGATCTGGCACTTCAAAACTCTCTTCGGGAATAGGAAGGAACACTCTTGGTATAAGAGGGTCCCGCCGCTTGACTCGCTTCTTGACTACGCGGGTCCTGATGGGTTTCATTCTCTACCTTAACTGTAAAACAATAGGAGTAACAATAAAAAGGGATGAGCCAAAATTGCTCAACAAGCCTGCAACAATATATATATATAAAGAGAGAAAATAAATGAACCAAAATGCTGCTGGTTTGAATAACCATTTGTATCTGTATATGATAATAATTTGCCAACACTGGCGAGTGCCAAATGAACAAGACTGGAACAAGAACCAACATATGCACTATAACCTGCTGATCAGTCAGAATATAGTGCGGATCTATACCCAACTGTATAGACCCAACCAACATTAGGAGTACTCAGGCAACTATGGCCTATTAATTAATGGCCTGGGTAAAACCCAGTCCGCAAAGTAACCATCCAGTCCAAGGCTTAGCATCCGGAATAATCGGAATGCTATTGATATATCCTAACACCAGGATATACCAGACTATATGTAATAAGGGTAAAGGAATTGAAATATGAACAAGAATTCCATAAATTGGGTAAATCAAGAATTTAAATGAAATGGAACAAATGATATAAATGGGTAACAGTGTATAACAATGAATATCAAAGAGAATTGATACGATAGAAAGGAAATATAACACTATTCTGAATTTAGAATAGAGGAAAAACTTGCCTTGCGCGTACTTAACCTGGTTTAACTTACTGCCTTCTGACCCTAGCTTGCTCTGCCTTGCTAACACTGAACAAATCATAGAAAGATAGGTGTT
This sequence comes from Apium graveolens, assembly GCF_009905375.1. Classification (NCBI taxonomy): domain Eukaryota; kingdom Viridiplantae; phylum Streptophyta; class Magnoliopsida; order Apiales; family Apiaceae; genus Apium; species Apium graveolens. The sequence goes on from NW_027421516.1 coordinate 8,487, forward strand.
TAGGTAATTTACTACATACGTGTATCTTGAATTGATATCACGCAACCTTATCAGTCTACCCATGCGTTTCTATCTGACTCGCATATATATACATATATTTACATAACACATTTATACACATAATCACATATAACACGTAACACGTAAAGCACACAATCAATTTCTAGATTTATAATTATTTTAGAATCAATTCTAGGCTTATATCTGCATTACTAGTTGTATCTGATTTTATTATAATTTTTCGGGATTTATTCGGCTCAATTATATCCCTACTAGGACCTTCGAACTATCAATTATCACCAATCACTCTTTTTCAGAAGAAATTATAACCTACAATTATTTTTATTGGATTCGTCTCATTTTTCTGAGTCTAGGGGTCTTCGTTTCACTCAAATCGGACTAACGGTTAAATTGTTATGAATTAAACACTGATAATTCAATTTATTATTCATTATAAATAATTATTACAACCTTTTAAATCCTAAAATAATTTTTAAATAATTATTTAAGAAAAATCAAAGTCAAAAATAATTTTTTTTATAATTTTTGGAGTTAAAACGAAGAAGTTACGATTTATTGAAATTATGTGATTAATTATTGAAATAATTAATCACTTAATAAATAAATAACTAATAAATATTAATAGATAATTATTTGCTAATTTAAAATAATTAATCCCTAATTATTAGGATTAATCACAATTTATTACAAATATTTATAACTTATCGGTATTTATTCGATTAGATCGATTATTTACAAATAATCAATCAACTTAATTAACTGATACGCTATTTCGGATAGATACGAATTATTCGAATTATAGATCATTTAACGATTAATCATCGTACGATTCGTTAAACAGATAATTACCGATAACTACGATACGAATAATTATTACAATATTATTCAAATAACTAACGCTCGAATAATAATTCAATTATCGAATCATTACTCGTAATAATAACTAATTATCGAATTATTAATCATATTATTTAATTATTTCTAATCTTTATTTATTAATTAATTACCTAATTATTAATTAATTACCTAATTATTAATTAATTAGATAACTAATAGATAATTAGATAAATAATTAAATAATTAATTAAATAATTAAATTCGAATTTATAAATCAATAAAATATTTAGAAATTAATAATACTATTTTTCAGAATATAAAACTAATTTTTAATTAATTATTAGAATTTTTAAAACTGATTTTCTGGATTTTAGAAAATACTATAAATAATTAATATTTCAGAAACACAACACAGGTTTTCAGATTAGGGTTTTTAGGATCAAACCCGGGTCGTTTCCCGGGTCGAAACCGGGTCGACTCGGGTCAAGGATGAACAGCCAAGCTGCCCAGAATCCGGCAATGGTGGCCGGTTCCGGCGAGCTTTCCGGCAAGCAGCATACATGTCCAAAACACCACGGTTCTGCACCGTTCTTGCTTCCAACATGTTTCCCACGACTCCGCCATCACAACCACAGGTTCTGCTATCCCAGACGGTCCCTCCGTCGTCTTCTCCGGCTAGAATCGGAGCGTTTCCGATGGGTTTCATCGGAAAAAACGATCTCCCAAAAATCGAGTCAAAACTTTACAAAACTTATACCAAATCGGAGCTACAGACCTCAGCAATCATTCCCAACAGTTCATATCAATCAAAAAACATCTAAAAATCTAAAGAAAACAAAATCAAAAACACTAAAACTCATAAACTCTGCACATCGATTTAGGGGTTGTAAAATCAAAATAAAAATACCTGATTACTCCTAAGACTACAACCAAACTAACTACATCAATCAAACAATCAAACGATTACTAAATCAAAAACCCCTAATTTCAGTCATAAACCCTAAATACGAATTTAAATTCGAAGCTAAAACACATGAAATTGATTACATAAATAGAAAGTAGAGATCAAGAGGATCGTTTTGGTTACTCACATGATTGAATTGGACCACAGAATCACGATCAAAATCCGGTTTGATTCTCTGCCCTGTTCTTCACCCACAAACCCTAATTTCTTGATTTTCTGAATTTTCTGATTTTTTTATGACTAATTAACTAATTAATTAATAATAAAACAGCTATTTATAGTACTGAAAATATACCCCTAAATAAAATTAAGGGGCTAATTACACTCCTAATAAAATATTTGGCCCCAATTTTTATAATTTTTGGGTATTAATATTGAATTTTTAAATATCCAATAAATACAAAATAAATACTAAAAATTCCCAAAAATTGTGAAAAATACAAAAATTACAAAGAAAAATGATATATAATAATTTCATGATCATATAAAAATAAAAATGTGATTTTTGTGGGGCTTTTGGTACCCGAGGGGTCCGGAAAAATTCGTTTTTCCGCGAAAAAGGTCAATTGGTTAAAACGTCTAGGGGTTCAAATTAGCAATACGGTACAGGGCATTTTTAATAAAACAGAGCCAATGATTTGTTTGAAATATGGGCTTTTAAAATACTGTTTGAGCTGTACGGGTTTTGATATAATATATATAATTGACGATAAAACGCTCAATAAATATCCAAAACACGTTTGGATCAAAACAACCAACACATAACACATAGCAGTTAGGGTTCAACGACTTAACACATTTAATCACATAATAATACACATAATTTATTATTATTATACATAATACAAGCGTAATTCCTCGGTCGTTACATTCTTCCCCCCTTAACAAGATTCTGTCCTCAGAATCTAATTATGCAAATAACTGAGGATACTTTTCTAACATTTCACTCTCAAGCTCCCAGGTTGATTCTTCAACCACTGGGTTTCTCCATAAAACTCTCACTAATGACACAGACTTATTTCTTAATACTCTCTCTTGCCTATCTAGAATTCTTATTGGCTGTTCTACATATGACAAATCTGCCTGAAGTTCTACTGGTTCATACTCTATTACATGTCTTGTATCAGGATTATACCTCTTAAGCATAGATACATGAAATACGTTGTGAATGTGCTGCATATGGGGTGGTAGAGCTAACTCGTACGCAAACCTTCCCAATTTTCTTCAAAATCTCAAATGGTCCAACGTATCGTGGCTTCAATTTCCCTTTATTGCCAAATCTGGTCAATCCTTTCCATGGCGATATTTTGAGCAATACGTGTTCTCCTTCTTGATAATCCATATCCTTCCTGGCTTGGTTTGCATATCTGCTTTGTCTGTTTTGGTGCTGCCTCGATTCGTTTTCGAATAAGATCAATCTTTTCTTTTGTCTGCTGAATTAATTCTGGACCCAAAATCTTGCGTTCTCCAACTTCATCCCAGTGCACGGGTGATCTGCACTTCCTCCCATATAATGCTTCATACGGTGGCATTCCAATACTGGCGTGATAGCTGTTATTATAAGAAATTCCACTAGGGGTAAATGTTCATCCCAACTGCCTTCAAAATCGATCGCACAAACTCGTAGCATGTCTTCAATCGTTTGAATTGTCCTTTCACTTTGGCCGTCAGTTTGCGGATGATAAGCGGTACTCATATTCAACTTCGTTCCTAGACATTCTTGAAATTGCCTCCAAAATCTTGAATTGAAACGAGGATCTCGATCCGATACAATTGATACTGGTACTCCATGACGCATCACAATTTCTTTGAGATACATGTGCACTAATTTGTCGAGCGAAAAATCTTTCATTAATTGGTAGAAAATGTGCCGACTTCGTAAGTCTGTCAATGATTACCCATATCGCATCATGATTTGCCCTAGTCTTCGGTAGACCTACCACAAAATCCATCGCTAGATGTTCCCATTTCCATTCTGGAATGTCTAATGGTTGCAATAACCCACTCGGACGTTGGTGTTCTGCTTTAACCTCGCTGGCATGTGTAGCATTTACTCACCCATTCTGCTATCTCCTTCTTCATATTCGGCCACCAAAAGTTTTCCTTCAAATCGCGATACATTTTCGTGCTTCCTGGATGAATGGAATACTTCGAATTGTGCGCATCTCGCATAACTTCTTCTTTTAATTCTGCTACATTAGGGATCCAGATTCTTGACGCAAAACGTAAAATTCCCTCATTATCTTTCTGAGTTGTAATCTCTTCTCCTGTTAAGTTGTCGTCTTGGCTCATCACTTCTTCTTGACAACGGCGAATCTTTCTAGCAATTCTGGTTGGAAAGTCATAGCGTAGATAGTTTCTGCAGATTCATCGGGAATACGAATTTCGATTTCCAATTTGTCGAATTCCTTGGCCAATTCTTCGCACGAAGTTAACCGATTTAACCTTTCTTTTCTGCTTAGCGCATCCGCTACAACATTTGCTTTTCCTGGATGATAACTAATTGTAACATCGTAATCTTTAATCAATTCCAGCCATCGACGTTGTCGCATGTTCAGTTCCTTTTGCGTGAAGATATACTTCAGACTTTTATGATCCGTGTAGATTTCACATTTTTCACCGTACAGATAATGTCTCCAAAGCTTCAATGCAAAAACAATTGCTGCTAGTTCCAGATCATGCGTAGGATATTTCTGTTCATGGGGTTTAAGTTGTCTCGACGCATATGCAATGACATTACCATGTTGCATCAATACACATCCTAAACCACGATATGAAGCGTCACTGTAGATAACAAAATTTCCTTGCTCGTCTGGCAATACCAATACTGGTGCCGTCACCAACCGATTCTTTAACTCTTGAAAACTTTCTTCACACTTACTATTCCATTCAAATTTTTCACTTTGTCGAGTTAACTTGGTCAACGGTGTAGCTATCTTCGCAAAATCTTTGACAAATCTTTGATAATATCCTGCCAAACCTAAGAAACTTCGAATCTCTGTCGGCGTCTTTGGTCTTTCCCAATTCAACACAGCTTCAATCTTTGTTGGATCAACTTGAATGCCTTCTCTGCTGATGATGTGCCCTAAAAACTGCACTTCTTTCAACCAAAATTCGCATTTGGAAAATTTTGCATAAAGCTGCTCCTTCCGTAATATCTCCAATGTCGTTATTAAATGCTCTGCATGCTCTTCTTCCGTCTTTGAATAGATCAAGATGTCATCAATAAATATAATGATAAACTTATCCAAATACTTCTTGAATATTCGATTCATCAAATCCATAAACGCTGCAGGTGCATTCGTCAATCCAAAAGCCATTACAAGAAATTCATAATGTCCGTACCTTGTTCTAAACGCTGTCTTTGGAATATCTTCGGCCTTGATTTTTAACTGATGATAGCCTGATCGTAAGTCGATTTTCGAAAACCATGCTGCTCCTTTTAGTTGATCAAATAAATCATCAATGCGAGGTAAAGGATATTTATTCTTGATAGTTAACTTGTTCAGCTCACGATAATCGATACACAGTCGCATACTACCATCCTTCTTTTTCACGAACAATACTGGCGCACCCCATGGGGATACACTTGGCCTTATAATTCCTTTGTCAAGAAGTTCTTGCAACTGTTTTGCTAATTCCCTCATTTCAACAGGTGCCATTCGATATGGAGTTTTCGAAATTGGTTCAGTCCCTGGCGTCAAGTCAATAGTAAACTCAATTTCTCGATCTGGTGGAAGTCCTGGTAATTCGTCCGGAAAAACATCAAGAAATTCACAAACTACCGGAATATCTTCAATCTTCAAATCTCCCTTATCAACATCTCGTACATAGGCTAAATAAGCTTGACATCCTTGACGTAGCAATCTTCTCGTCTGCATTATTGATAGGAATTTCTGTTTTTGCTTCTCACCTTTAATATTACCGTTTCATTTTCTTCAGTTTGCAATTTCACTCTCTTATTCGCACAGTCAATTTGAGCATTATTACTAGACAGCCAATCCATTCCTAAAATAATATCAAACTCCCCTAACCTAAAAGGTATCAAATCAACTGAAAAATGACATCTCCCTATCTCAATATCACAGCTTGGACATACTCGATCTACTGCAACCTGATCATTATTTGCTAATTTTATAACTAACACTTCATCCAACCACTGAATCTCACAATCTATTTTAGAGATAAAGGCTTCAGAAATAAAGATCTAGTAGCTCCTGAATCAATCAATACCAAAGCATTTATGGAATTTACAGGAAGTGTACCTGCAACCACATTCGGACTCTGTACCGCTTCCTTCATTGACATGTTGAAAGTCCTTGCTCTGGGCTGATTTTGCTGTGGTAGTGGAGGTGGAGGTAATGCTAAAAATTCTTGGAATACTGGCAGCCATTGCAACTCCTCTGCAGTCTTTGGCGATATGCCCTTTTCTCCCACATTGAAAACAAGTAACTTCTGCCTTTCCCATTGGACATTCTCCAGAATAGTGTCCCCTTTGCTTGCACTTGAAACACGTAACATTTAGCTTGTTGCAAACTCCTGTATGCTTTCTACCACACGTTCTGCAATCAGGTATAGGCAGTCGAATAAGTCTTTGCTGAGTTGGGGCAGGTAGTCGATTTCCCATCCTCTGATTGTTTCTGCTCTGGCCTTTTGAAATTTACTTTTCCCCGAGCTTGAAATCCCGGCCTTTTGTTGAAACGATTCTGAAAATTCCCTGGTCCTTTCTCTCTCTGAGCTGCTTCGCTTTCTCCTTCAATAATCATAGCCTTCTGAACAACAGCCGTATAAGTTGTCAATTCAAACACAGCTACCCTGCTACGAATCCATGGTTTCAGTCCTTGCTGAAATCTCTTGGCCCGCTTCTCGTCCGTATCCACCTGCTCTGGAACAAACCTTGCCAATTCAGTAAACTTGGTTTCATAATCCGTAACCGATAAGTTGTCTTGTTTCAGCTCCAGGAACTTGATCTCCATCTGGTTTTTCATAAAACGAGGAAAATATTTCTCCAAGAAAAGATCAGTGAATCTGTTCCAGTTCACCACACCTTCTTCCAAAGCTTTCTTTGATTCCCACCAATAATTAGCTTCGCCTTTTAGGAAATAGCTAGCGAAATCTGTCTTCTGTTCTTCCTCGACCTTTGCCAACGAAAAAGCCTTTTCCATCTCTTTCAGCCAAGCTCTCGCTTTTGTAGGATCTGTGGAACCCATAAATTCCGGTGGCTTCACCGACTGAAATTGCTTGAAAGTAGTCGTAGGTGCTGCTGGTGGTATTTGATGTCCTGGATGAGCGGCTTGCTGTAACATCTGTTGCTGGAATTGCTGTTGCTGCTGCTGCATTTGTTGTTGCATCATCAACATCTGCTGTTGCATGAGATTAAACATCTGATCCATCTGTCTATTATTGTTTTGGCCATCGGTGTTTTCATTCGATGAGTCGGGCTGCGCTTTTCTCTTAGGTGCCATTTTTCTGATAAATAAATAAATAATGGACCTTATTTAATAACAGTATATTAAACATATATTAAAACAGTCGATTCAAGGAAATAACTTATTAAATAACTGAATAAATAAAACAGTATGATATGTTAAATTTTTTTTTTTTTTTTTTTTTTACAACGTGATCGTGAATAAAACTACATTTGTAAATATGCAATGGTACTGAAATAAATGTAAATGCTTAAATGACTGGAAATAAAATAAAGAAAACATGCAAAAGATTATCTCATATATATATATATATATAGGTAGAACACCAGCTACAGGTGTCAGTGCTTGATACAAAACCCTATGATATAACAGTCGTACCGCTACTACTATCAGTCAGAGTCAGTAGCTACACTCATACAAACTAATATACAATACTATGCTGCCTCTATCTACAAAATATACATAATACAACTCTCATCGATCTGCTGGTCTCAAAATCCTGGTGGTACGTGGCTCAACTCCTCCTGCACTGCCTCTAGCACTGCCTCGGTAAGTCCCAATGCTCTGCGATATGCGGTCTCCGCACTAAGATCCTGCTGTCTCAACTCAGTAAGCTGCTGCGAACTAACCCGGTGAATATGATGTAGTCTCTCTCTCAGTATATAATCCGGTCGTAATGCTCTGACAGGACCATCCGTCTGTGTCTCATACAATCCAAGAATCTCTCTACACTGGTTCTGCCATCTAATCCTCTCCTCCCTCTCTGCCTGAAAGCGCTGGTAAGTCACGGTATGATGCTCCTGAAGATCAGTGCTGGAACCTCGAGAAGGTAATGGTCCATCTACCACGATCTCATCCATAAACTCCGGCTGAGGAAACTGATACACTCCTGGAACAGGTGCATAAATGGCTAATGGGGCAGGAAATAAGACAGGCTGCTCCATAGGCACATACCCTGGCGGCTCTGCCTCTGGCTCCATATGTGGCAGCTCTGGAATCTCGACTGGTGGCATAGGAATCTGAGGCTCTACATTCTCCCACTGCGGAAGATCAACCATATCAGGAATATCGAACATCGGAAACTCTAATGGTGGAATATCTGGTATTTCTGGCTCAACGTATGGAAAATAATCTGCAAAACCTGGTACCTCCGGGAAAAGTGGTATCTCTGGTGCTGGCTCAGGTGGCAATGGAGGTAAGATCTGTTCTGACACTGGGGCTACTACCTGTGCATCCACTGGATCTGTCTCGGTCCTCTCCGTAGATGATGATAAAGAAGCCATCTAATATACATAAAAATAATAACACAAAACAATCAAATCACAATCCTATAACTCATACTTCTAATCACATAGACAAACAGTCCTAACACTCTCACTCTCATCCTATCTTACCTTAACCCTAACATTCTTGTTTTCCAAGGTCAATCCTAAGCTCGGATACCAACTATAACACCCTCCAAATCCGGGGTATAGATTTGGGGCATTATTAACAACAATTACCAACTATACCTGCACAAGCGGAATATAAATATAATAATTACCCCGAACTATCACTACTCAGGATCTTTTAAGGTTTGAGTTTGAAAAACAAGAATCATGCACTACACTTTATTACAAACCCAACTAAATAAAACCTGTCTCAAGAACTCTCTTTATTACAAAACTTTATTCTATCTACAGTTTCCCTACACAATCTTTTATTCAAACTACACAAAACTTTTATTCAACCCAACATTACTACTTATCCTGCTACACCTGATTTGGCACTTCAAAACTCTCTTCGGGAATAGGAAGGAACACTCTTGGTATAAGAGGGTCCCGCTGCTTGACTCGCTTCTTGACTACGCGGGTCCTGATGGGTTTCATTCTCTACCTTAACTGTAAAACAATAGGAGTAACAATAAAAAGGGATGAGCCAAAATTGCTCAACAAGCCTGCAACAATATATATATATATAAAGAGAGAAATAAATGAACCAATAAGCTGTTGGTTTGAACAACCATCTGTATCTGTATAGGATAATAATTTGCCAACACTGGCGAGTACCAAATGAATAAGACTGGAACAAGAACCAACATATGCACTATAACCTGCTGATCAGTCAGAATATAGTGCGGATCTATACCCAACTGCATAGACCCAACCAACATTAGGAGTACTCAGGCAACTATGGCCTATTAATTAATGGCCTGGGTAAAACCCAGTCCGCAAAGTAACCATCCAGTCCAAGGCTTAGCATCCGGAATAATCGGAATGCTATGGATATATCCTAACACCAGGATATACCAGACTATATGTAACAAGGGTAAAGGAATTGAAATATGAACAAGAATTCCATAAATTGGGTAAATCAAGAATTTAAATGAAATGGAACAAATGATATAAATGGGTAACAGTGTATATGAACAATGAATATCAAAGAGAATTGATACGATAGAAAGGAAATATAAATCACTATTCTGAATTTAGAATAGAGGAAAAACTTGCCTTGCGCGTACTTAACCTGGTTTAACTTACTGCCTTCTGACCCTAGCTTGCTCTGCCTTGCTAACACTGAACAATCATAGAAAGATAGGTGTTTAGATAATTTACTACATACGTGTATCTTGAATTGATATCACGCAACCTAATCAGTCTACCCATGCGTTTCTATCTGACTCGCATATATATATACATATATTTACATAACACATTTATGCACATAATCACATATAACACGTAACACGTAAAGCACATAATTAATTTCTATATTTATAATTATTTTTAGAATCAATTCTGGACTTATACCTGCATTACTAATCGTATCTGATTTTATTATAATTTTTCGGGATTTATTCGGCTCAATTATATCCCTACTAGGACCTTCGAACTATCAATTATCACCAACCATTCTTTTTCAGAAGAAATTATAACTTACAACTATTTTTATTGGATTCGTCTCATTTTTCTGAGTCTAGGGGTCTTCGTTTTACTTAAATCGGACTAACGGTTGAATTGTTATGAATTAAACACTGATAATTCAATTTATTATTCAATATAGATAATTATCACAACCTTTTAAATCCTAACATAATTTTTAAATAATTATTTAAGAAAAATCAAAGTCAAAAATAATTTTTTTATAATTTTTGGAGTTAAAACGAAGAAGTTACGATTTATTGAAGATTATGTGATTAATTATTGAAATAATTAATCACTTAATAAATAAATAACTAATAAATAATTAATAGATAATTATTTGCTAATTTAAAATAATTAATCCCTAATTATTAGGATTAATCACAATTTATTACAAATATTTATAACTTATCGGTATTTATTCGATTAGATCGATTATTTACAAATAATCAATCAACTTAATTAACTGATACGCTATTTGTCGGATAGATACGAATTATTCGAATTATAGATCATTTAACGATTAATCATTCGTACGATTCGTTAAACAGATAATTACCGATAACTACGATACGAATAATTATTACAATATTATTCAAATAACTAACGCTCGAATAATAATTCAATTATCGAATCATTACTCGTAATAATAACTAATTATCGAATTATTAATCATATTATTTAATTATTTCTAATCTTTATTTATTAATTAATTACCTAATTATTAATTAATTACCTAATTATTAATTAATTAGATAACTAATAGATAATTAGATAAATAATTAAATAATTAATTAAATAATTAAATTCGAATTTATAAATCAATAAAATAATTTAGAAATTAATAATACTATTTTTCAGAATATAAAACTAATTTTTAATTAATTATTAGAATTTTTAAAACTGATTTTCTGATTTTAGAAAATACTATAAATAATTAATATTTCAGAAACACAACACAGGTTTTCAGATTAGGGTTTTTAGGATCAAACCCGGGTCGTTTCCCGGGTCGAAACCGGGTCGACTCGGGTCAAGGATGAACAGCCAAGCTGCCCAGAATCCGGCAATGGTGGCCGGTTCCGGCGAGCTTTCCGGCAAGCAGCATACATGTCCAAAACACCACGGTTCTGCACCGTTCTTGCTTCCAACATGTTTCCCACGACTCCGCCATCACAACCACAGGTTCTGCTATCCCAGACGGTCCCTCCGTCGTCTTCTCCGGCTAGAATCGGAGCGTTTCCGATGGGTTTCATCGGAAAAACGATCTCCCAAAAATCGAGTCAAAACTTTACAAAACTTATACCAAATCGGAGCTACAGACCTCAGCAATCATTCCCAACAGTTCATATCAATCAAAAACATCTAAAAATCTAAAGAAAACAAAATCAAAAACACTAAAACTCATAAACTCTGCACATCGATTTAGGGGTTGTAAAATCAAAATAAAAATACCTGATTACTCCTAAGACTACAACCAAACTAACTACATCAATCAAACAATCAAACGATTACTAAATCAAAAACCCCTAATTTCAGTCATAAACCCTAAAATACGAATTTAAATTCGAAGCTAAAACACATGAAATTGATTACATAAATAGAAAGTAGAGATCAAGAGGATCGTTTTGGTTACTCACATGATTGAATTGGACCACAGAATCACGATCAAAATCCGGTTTGATTCTCTGCCCTGTTCTTCACCCACAAACCCTAATTTCTTGATTTTCTGAATTTTCTGATTTTTTTATGACTAATTAACTAATTAATTAATAATAAAACAGCTATTTATAGTACTGAAAATAATACCCCTAAATAAAATTAAGGGGCTAATTACACTCCTAATAAAAATATTTGGCCCCAATTTTTATAATTTTTGGGTATTAATATTGAATTTTTAAATATCCAATAAATACAAAATAAATACTAAAAATTCCCAAAAATTGTGAAAAATACAAAAATTACAAAGAAAAATGATATATAATAATTTCATGATCATATAAAAATAAAAATGTGATTTTTGTGGGGCTTTTGGTACCCGAAGGGGTCCGGAAAAATTCGTTTTTCGCGAAAAAGGTCAATTGGTAAAACGTCTAGGGGTTCAAATTAGCAATACGGTACAGGGCATTTTTAATAAAACAGAGCCAATGATTTTGTTTGAAATATGGGCTTTTAAAATACTGTTTGAGCTGTACGGGTTTGATATAATATATATAATTGACGATAAAACGCTCAATAAATATCCAAAACACGTTTGGATCAAAACAACCAACACATAACACATAGCAGTTAGGGTTCAACGACTTAACACATTTAATCACATAATAATACACATAATTTATTATTATTATAACATAATACAAGCGTAATTCCTCGGTCGTTACACGTGCCGTGTAGCCAAGCAACAGGGGGGTTAGCTGTTGTTCATATCTCTTTTACTTTCTCTTCCAGTCTCTCTATTCCTTCTTCTCGGTTCCTTTTTCTTTCGTTCTTCTCGGTTCGGTTCTTCCTTTTACTTTCGGTGGTTGCCGTCGTTTGGGCTTGGTTCCTCGGCTTGTTGTAGTCGCCGCGTTCTTCTTCCTTTTTGCCTTTCCGGCCGCCGCTATTATCTCCGGTTGGTTTGATTCCCTATGCTTTGGTTTCATTTTGCCTATTGTATGCATATATTTGTATGTATATTGTGGGTATGGTTGTGCAGTGTGTGGTTTTTGATTTTTCCTGGTTGTTTCTCGATTGTCCTTGCATTTCCGATTGGTGTTGTGGTGTTGTGCGCGATATGCACGTGTTGCCCTGTTTATTTTGGAATTTTTAATTAATTATTTTTATTTTGCAGGAATTTTGTTGACTGATTTTGTGAAATAAAATATCCGTACAGTAAAAACAATTTTAACAATCGGTGAAATTTTTGGTTGGAATCCGAAATACTAGGTACCCCGAGAATGTTGCCGCCGTACCGCGATCACTCGTTACGAGCGGACGGTGGACGGTGATGACTTTGTTCTGAGTCCTAAATTTTATAAATTAATAAAATGATTTGTATAAAATGTTTTCAAAAATAAATCATATATTGGAATTGTACGTAAATAGACACGTGAATGTGGAATTGGTATTGGAATGAAAATTGTGGATTGTTTTGATTGTTGACGTCGATTATAATCGACGGGTAGTCTTATAAACAAAAGAGTTGCTGCCAAAATTTTCTAAAAATATATTTGTAAACGTACGTACTTATATTCTACGTGTTACCCCTATTTGTGTTTGTATTACGTGATTATATGTATAATAATTATACGAGTCGGGTTATCGGATTGGGTTACTAGGATTTGAAGATATCAAGCATGTCGGTATAACTGAATAGGTTATTCTGTATTTGTAGATCCTGGTCAAGTTTCCCATGATCGAAATTAGCGTGAAAGCTATTTAGGGTTTGGTAAAGCGTTGGAAGGCAAGTACCCCTGACCATTCCTTTATGGTTCAGTACGTATGAATAGCAAAATGTTTTATTTTTGTAATGGAACAGAAAAATTTTAAGTTACGTATCCCCTGTAGTTATAAATCAATGTTTTCAAATTGTTTTGGGGAAAAGTAACTTCGAAAGGTACCTATATCGAATGAAATAAATTGTGAACTGAATTTTATATGTGTGCTAGTTAAATAAATGATTTTGAAATGAGATAGGTACAAGTCTTTTTAAAACAGGATAAAACGGTCAGATATGGGATACATTGGAGCCAGAGTAGGCCTATTGAGGTGGCGTAAGAGGCTAATTTGGTTGCACGCAATATATAACCGATTAGTCCAGCAGGTCAGAGACCTAGTTAGTCTCTGAGTTCCGAAACAGGTAAATGGGATGTCGGAGCCATCTGGTGTTGATAGCCTGATCAGCTGTCTTCACATATTCATTATGTATCTGATTTGGATTTGTGATACCCGTAAGGTTATAAGTACTTGATACAACAGTTTTATAAATGTGATTAGCATGCTAAAATTGGACTCTGGTACTTACACAACACACTGTTACATTATTTTGATAAAGCATGCTAGTTAGTGATATCCAGTTATCTCTGATTTTGATTACATAATGTTGATATCATGATTACAGCTCTGTTCCTATTATTGTTACATAACTGTTTTATTCCGTTATTCATATGTTGGTACTGCTGAGTGATTATGCTCACCCTTGCAAACTGTTATGTATATCTCGCAGATGCCTAGAAGACCAGTTAGACAGACCCATGTTCCCTCCCCTTCAGGACCCAGCTCCTCTGAGGTAGTTTGTATCAGGCCATGAGGTCTGATGAGTTGCTGAATAAAGTTAGAGTGTGTTAGATGTTGAATAAATGGTTTGTAATAATGTGAATCTGAATCATACTTGAACCTGGATCGGATCTTGTTTTGGGGTCAAGTTAGTATATTTTAATAATAATCTTGTTGTTTATATTTTGTTATTTGTGTTTGGTGACATCAACTCCTGACCCCGGGGTTGAGGCCGTGACAATTGGTATCAGAGCTACAGGTTCAAGTCCCTAATTCAGGTTAGGGATTGTGTCGAGTAGGTGATAACGTGAGTCTTTAGGTGTGAGTCAGCAACTCATATAGAGGAGCAAATCTTTAGAGTCAGTCGAGGGTTCCGACGGCGTTACCCTGGCATCTATAAAATGTTTTGATAGAATTTCCTTGACCTGGTTGTGTTTTTCCTGTATATTTATTATGTTGACAGTGGCCTATTTCAATTTCGGGTTCTCCATCTCGGGAGAATCCCTCTGACTCGGATAGCTCAGATTCTGAGAGGACCTGGATGTTGTTACTGAGGAAACCCTTATGCCTCCTCCACCAGTCCCTTCCTTCGTGCCGAGAGACATCCCTGGACCTGGTACTCGTTCTCGTTGGGTATGTAGGTCTGTGTCTGCCGTTAGGGATTTCCCTCCCGGCTGTGGTCCTAGTTCTTTCTCGATGAGACCTCAAGTACCTCATGTGGCCCCTAGTGGTACTTCTTCATCGATCTCTTACCATGTTCACCGAGCGGTGAATACTTCCTTTATCAGAGATCAGAGTCCGGGATTGGCTGCTCAGTTTGATCAGATACCTATTGCAGCTTTTCAGGGCATTTCTTCCCCTTCCCCTAACGTGCGGGCCCGTGTGTGAGCATTGACCCAGATGGTTGTTGAGAGGGCTAGATCTGTTGACCGTTTCATTAGCTCAGAGTTTAGAGCTGTGCAGTATCAGGACCTAGTGAACTGGCTAGTGTTTGACCTAGGTTCCATCGGTGGTAGTGGTAGTGGTTAGCCCAGGTTTGCAGCAGAGAGATACAGAGCTCAGAGTTGACCTCCAGGGGTTCTGTAGTTGTTTACTTTGTATATGTATATTATTTTGTGATAGTTTGTAGTAGGCGGGGATGCTATGACAGCCAATTTTGGTGTGTATTCGGATGGTTTCTTTTCAGTTGGATTTTCAGTTGTACTAGTTGGATTCTGTTGGTTATTGTATTACAACTGCTTTATTCTATTGTTCAGTTTTTATATATTGTGCGTTGCTATTATTGTTGTTATTATCATTGTTGTTTCTGTTGCTGGCATTTTTAGATTATAATCATTCACTCAGGACGGATCCAATTAAACTGGGGATGAGGATATTGTCTAAGTGGCAACGCTCTCCTGATGCATAAATATAAACTGCCTGGAGCAATCCATTTTCTTATATATGACTGTTATGTTTCAGGAGATGCCACCAAAGAGAAACTCTCAATCCAATAACAGATCTGCTGGGGATCCTTCCATGAGTGAATTGATGAACTTGTTGCGTCAGCAGTCTACACAGCTGGCCCAACAGCAACAAAATTCCAGCAACAGCAACAACAATTGCAATAACAACAACAACAACAACAACAGCTCATACAGCAACAACAACAGCAAATCCAACAGCAGCAACTACAAATCCAGCAGCAGCATGAGATGAGAGGGGCAAATCAGGGTGTTAGTTTTAAGTCTTTTCAGACAGTGAAGCCCCTAGAGTTTAAAGGAGAAGTAGATCATGTTGCTGCCAGGATATGGTTAAAGGAGATGGAAAAGGAGTTTGCGCTCACCAAGGTGAGTGAGGATGTAAAGACTGATTATGCTAGCTATTTTCTAAGGAATGATTCGAATTATTGGTGGGAATCTACGTGAGCCCTAGAAGGAGGAGGTCCAGTTCCATGGGCCAGATTCACAGAGTTGTTTTTGGAGAAATACTTTTCGGACTGTCTCCAGAGTCAAATGGAGATGGAATTTTTAGAATTGAAACAAGGGGATAGGAGTGTTACGGAATATGAAGCGAAGTTTACGGAGTTGGCCCGTATAGCACTGGAATATGTGAGTTCAGAAGCTCAACGAGCGAAGCGGTTTCAATAAGGGTTGAAGCCAGAAATAAGGAGTAGAGTTGTAGCTTTACAACTCAAGACATATACTTCGGTAGTTCAGGCTGCCCTAGTGATAGAGAGTGATCAGAGGTTAGCTGCAAAGGAGCAGGGTAAGAAGAAGAGGAAATTTGAAAGTGGACCTGCTAGGTCAGAATCAGGAATAGCGAGCCGGAAGTTCCAACATTGGTTTGGAAAGAATAAGAATAAGAGGTTCAAGAGGCAGAATTTTCCCCAGGCTAAACCCGGTACTACTTCAATTAACTCTGCCCCGACGAGGGTTAGTAAGCCAGTGGTTGATTGTAAGACGTGTGGGTATAAGCACAATGGACAGTGTCGAGAGAATATCAATTGTTTTAAGTGTGGACAGAAAGGTCATTATTCCACGGAGTGTAAGTCTGAGATTCAGGGAGTAACTTGCTTTAGTTACGGCAAAGTGGGACACATAGCTATGAATTGCAAGTCGGTGACCCAAGGTAATGTTGGAAGGAGCGTGTCCCAAGGACCAGCAACCAGTACTGCTAGAGCTAGGACTTTTAAGATGACCAAGAAGTCTCCAGTTCATGATTCCGATGTGGTTGCAGGTACGCTTTCTCTTAATTCTGTACCTGTTAATGTTTTGTTTGATTCGGGAGCATCCAAATCTTTTATATTTGTGAATTGTGTGAATAAAATGGAATTGATGTTGGAAGACTTAGAGGAACCTTTGACCATAGAAGTGGCTAATAAAGATAAAGTACCCGTAAGTCAATTTTGTCCTAGATGTTCCCTAGAGATTTTAGGGTATATGTTCCCTGTTGACTTAATACCCTTCGAGTTGGGAGACTTTGATATTATTTTAGGTATGGATTGGTTGTCTTTATATAAGGCGAATATTGACTGTAAGAAAAAGAGAGGTGTTATGTACACCCCAGATAATAAAAGGATCAGCTACCAAGGACAGAGACAAGATAGAGAGTTCCATTCAGTAACGCAAGCAAAGAGATTATTACGGCAAGGATGTGAGGCGTATTTAGCTCATGTGGTGGATACGAAGAAAGAGACCCCTATTTTGGATGAGGTCCCATAGTGAGAGAATTCTATGACGTTTTCCCAGAAGAGTTACCAGGATTGCCACCTGATTGAGAGATAGAGTTCTTGTAATAACCCCAATTTTTGAGAAATTTTTGAAACCCTTATGAATAGTGTTTTTGCTGAACGAGAAAACTTTTCATGCCACGCTATGTAGGGGTTCTGTTATTGATCTTATGGGATATTATTAGTACTCTATGTGGTATATAAGTGTATGTAAAGATCGTCAGAATCCAATTCCGAACACTTTGGTTTTTCCCGGAAATCCATAAGATACGGAGAGAATTGAGTATAAGGTAACAGGATAAAAAGGATTTAAATTAAAGGATTATAATAGAGGATCATAAAAAGGAATATAATGTATTGAGAAAGGTTAAGGGAACCTAAGTAATAAGATCCCGGGTATGATCCTTCAAACGATAAACGAGAACGAAAGTTAAGCGAACCGTATAACTGATCAGCGGTCATTAGGCAAACGATTAGGAAGTTAATCAAAGGGATTAATGGGAGTGATGTCATCCAACCAATAGAAAGAAGACAAGGAAGGAAGGATGACATCATGAGGATGAGGTAAGCATGACATGGGAAGAAGGGAGGTGTGGTTGATTAAGGACCACACAAATTCAAGGGCAAGGTAGTAATTTGCTAAATCAAAAACAAAACCAAGCCAACCAAGCTAGCAAATCATTTCATCAAAAATCAAAAAATCAACCAAGGCATTTGTTCATCACCTAGCTCTCAGCTTTTACACTTTTTCAAGGCTAAAATTTTCAAATCAAGATCCAAGCATCCTTAATTGGTAAGAAAATTCCCTAACCATCTTTATGCTTAGTTATGGCTATATCATGAGTTTAAGCCATTAATTCTTTCTCTAACTTCTTCATTTAATCAAGGAAGAAGACAATGAATAGTGTTTTCAAGTTTTTAACTTGAACTTTTTCTTGTTTTTCTTGAAGATCCAAGCTTTCCTAAGGCTTCTCAAAGCTTCTTAAGGCTTCCTAGCTCCACCCACCACTTCAAGGAAGGTATACCATTTCCAAACCCTAGGTTCATATATATTATAAGGTGATTTTGAGTAGTGGGTTGATATTGTAGTTGTTGTTATGATTAGAGTTTGAGATTTGGAATGGTAGTGTAATGGAATGGTAATTTTGTGGTTTTGATTTAAAGAAACTTAAGAATGATTAAAGTAAAGTTTAAGCATAAGTATGAATGGTTAAATTGAATTGGTTGGGGTTGTTATGATGTGATAAGGATGGAGGATGGTTGTATGTTGGATTTGAGGTTGATTTGGGTTGTTTGTGAATGGGTTAAAATTTGGAAATCACGTAAACATAGCCGTCGTAACGTCCGATTTTCTTTGGACTGTTTTTGTGCATAGCATTAGGACCCGAGAACCCCCTGCTAAATTGTGACCACTGCCATGTTTAGATAGCTCATGTTACGAGCTTCGTTTTGATATGTAGTTCGTCCGATTCCGATTTACGGTTTAGGAGAAACGACCGTTTCAAGTAACGGCGTTTCGCGGACGAAACTTTTTCCCTCGCCTTACCTTGGAATGTAGGTTAAAGACCAAAAAGGGTGATTTAATGTATGAAACATTTATGGTAAGTGTGTTAGGCAGTTGGTAAGTCATTCGCGAAGGAATCGCTTTAAAAACTCGTAAAGGTTAAATTATTAAAAATGGTGGAGCCGAGGGTACCCGAGTGACTTAAGCGAATCGGTGAGCGCAAAACTAGCATTAGAGTCTAAGTTAGTTAAATCATAGATTTACAAGTGATTTTGGTTTAATTCCAACTTACTTGTTGTTTATAGGTTATCAGACTCGTCCCGAGCCTTTCTCACCCCCAAGTCGCTCAGGCAAGTTTTCTACCCGTTATACTGTTGTTGTGATGTAAATATATGTATATGCATTATCTTGTGATATTGCATGATTGTTATTAGCAAATTTTGCAATAGATTGGAGTATGCTAATATGGTATATATGCATGCCTGTTTCATATTCTTGAAATACATATCTGTTGGTTCATTTAATAATACCTATGCTAGAGGATAGTTGTATCTTGTATATACCCTTAGTATAGGGACCCAAAGGTGAAAATATTTTCTAAAAACCGGGAGTCGAGGATCCCGAGTAATCTTGTATATATGGATATGGATATATATATATATATTTATATATATATATATATGGTTATAGTTTTCCAAACTATTAATCGAATAAGGTTTATTCGATAACTTTAAACTTTATTTTATTATTGAATATTATTTCGAATATTATTCGAGGACTTATGACTCCTTTTATATTATTTATTGAATATTATTTGAATATTCATTCGAGGGCTTATGACTCTTTTATATTATTTATTGAATATTATTTGAATATTCATTTGAGGATGTATGACTCCTTTATTTTATTTAATGAATATTATTTATAATATTCATTCGAGGTATTATGACTCAGCTTATTTTATTTATTGAATATTATTTGAATATTCATTTGAGGATCTATGACTCCGATTATTTGCTGAGATATATTCTTTATTTTATTAAAGAATAAGATGTCAATAATCAAACTTATTTTCGATTATTCAAATGAAGATAATACTTTCATATAAGTATATCTTTGGTTATTTAATACTCGTTTCAAGTATAAATTTTAATACTTCTACTTCAATTATTTTTATAAAGATTATTCTTTATGGGAATATTATTTAATTAATAATATTCAGATATTTTCTAATATTCTGGGGACTGATTTACTTCATTAAATCAGCCTTACTCCAAACACTCTTTAAAGTGTTTTCGAGTCTTCAAAATGATTTTTAAAAAGTCAGAGCGGATCCCAAAACTCATTTTTATATTTAAGATCTTCCTTTTTAAGGGGATTTAAATACTCGCTCAAAACCTGGGGAATCCGGCTCTGTGGTGTATTTTATATTCGCAACGAGGTTGCTGTTTTGAGAAAACAATTTGATTACTTGCCCAATGTTCGGGAAGTAAGTCCATTTCATTGAGTCGGCATAAGCGACAGGCCGGGGTACGGTCTATTATTGTGTAAGTGGCTGGGTGGCAGCCCATCAACGCGTGAGGGGCCGGGGTACGGTCTAGCGCGAGGTCCTAATGCGGCCAGGGTGATGACCGGTGAGGAATTCATCCATCTACTAGTAGAAAAGGTTACTTATTGGTATCTTTGCCTGATCAGCGAGATATCGGGTTTATGCCAAAATTCTTTTCCTTTCCAAAATTCATTGGATGTTTCGAACTCTGTTCATACTTCACATAACAGAGGTTCCAGGAAATGTTTTCGGGATATATATATATATGTGGATATATATATATATATCGGGACTAAATAAAGTATCTCATAACTTTTTCATTCAATAATATTTCAAAGATTGAATCTATTCAAGTCTTAACTTGTGGTCTCATCTATGGGATGTTTTTCTTAAAACTTATAATACTTTGAACGGTGGCAGTTCAAGTAACTTTATATGATATAAGTGTGGTGAAGTATTGGTAACTTCATTCCTTGTTTTTACTTATATCTAGCAAGTAATTATCTTGCATATGATAGAGATGCTATTAAGTATCCATTTAGATACTTATATTATTGTTATCACTATATATATTATCTTGCGAGCTGTAAGGCTCACTCTTGCGTTATTTCTTCATCACACAACAACAGTTAGGAGAGATGGCCAGACTCCAGCAGACCCAGCGCAAGCGCGTGGGAAGCGTCCCGCGTCTT
This sequence comes from Apium graveolens, assembly GCF_009905375.1. NCBI lineage: Eukaryota > Viridiplantae > Streptophyta > Magnoliopsida > Apiales > Apiaceae > Apium > Apium graveolens. The sequence continues at coordinate 29,848 of NW_027421516.1, forward strand.
CCCGCTGATGTTGTAGCTGCTATAGCTGCAGAGGTAGATCCATTGTAGTTCAGACCATCTACTTTTGAGAATCAAATTATGTATAATTATAACTTGCGGCAGATAATGGCAATTAACTGTAAATTTATCAAGTAATCATTTTGGGTTGTAATAACTTTAAATTGTGGATTCAAAGACTTGTACTTATTTCAATTTCATCTCTGAGACTATAACGAGTTGTGGTGTGTGTTAGTGTGGGGTCACAGCATGAGGTTATTTATTATTAATTAAGTGAAGTGATATTGTGGAAAGAAAGACCGTGACAACCCGGATCCCCGACCCCGGATCTGGGGGTGTTACAGAAATGGTATCAGAGCTAAGCGTTATAAACCTCAGAGATGATGGGACGTTAAGATAATAAGTTCACTAAGATAATAAGAACTCTTGCCAAGTTCATAGTCGGACTACCTAACGTAGTACTGACAGTTAAAACCCTTATGGGAACCCTTATAAATGTAGCGATAGAAGCGTAGTTCGTTATCGTATATGGTAGCGAGACTCCGAACCCTGAAGTTGAGGAACATCAACGCGATGATGTTTTATACTAATTGGAGATCAGATTGTGGATCCAATAGAGCGTCCTAACGCAGGACCGGATGATGTTGATATTGAGGATGTAGCGGTTGAGGATGTTGTCCTAGAAGGGATAGTTGCTGAGGAGGATCCCATGGAGGATTCTGACGAGATTGGATAAAGGACCACTGATGAATTGATGACCATGGTTTGGTCGACTACCAGAGGTAGGATTGGCCGGTCACTACCGGAGGTTCGTTCAAGTTGTAAAGATAGTAGCCCCTTTAACGCGGCTTACTCGTAAGACTGAAAAGTTCGAATGGACAGAGAAATGCGAGAACAGCTTTCAAGAACTGAAGCAGAGGTTGGTGATGGCCCTTATGCTGGCGTTGCCGGATGGAAAAAGAGATTTTGTGAAGTATAGTGACGCTTCGCACAGGGGCTTAGGGTGCGTGCTTATGCAGCACGGTAAGGTAATCGCGTACATGTCAAGACAATTAAGGTAATATGAAATTCGATATCCCCGCTCATGAGCTTAGGCTCGTGGCAATAGTTTTACCCTAAGGATTGGAGGCACTACTTGTATGGAGAGAAGTGCAAGAATTACCTAAGCCATAAGTGCTCTAGTACATTTTCACGTAGAAAGAGCTCAACATATGCCAGAGGAGGCAGTTAGAGCTAATCAAGAATAATGATTGGGAGATTCTTTATCATTCGGGGAAAGCCAATATGGTGGCTGATGCCCTTAGTAAAAAGGAGAGACTCAAGATGATAATGTCTTTTGGAGAGTTATAAGAGATTTTGAGAAAATGGAAATAGAAGTGAAGGTAACCGGAGCCGGTACCGAAAAGCTGTTTGAGATTGCAATACAGCCCGAATTATTGGAAAAGATCATATTGTGCCAGAAAAAGTTATGAATGAAGGCAGGGAGCCAACAATTAGATAAAAGATTAATATCGAGAAAGATGATAAGGGAATAATGATGTATTCCTATAGAATTTGGGTTCCAAATGTTCAAGAGCTTAAGGATGAGATCTTAGATGACAGCTAGTTTGAGGAATAAGATTTAGAGCAAAACCCTGAATGTGATAGTCAGGGAGGTCGCCATCAAGATAGAAAGAACCCATAACATAATGAAGTGAAATGAGGATTTAAAATATGAAGGATGACCCCGATTATGGGGAGGAGGAGGAAATGTTCAGACTTAAGGAAACAGAAGTCGAGTAAGGAAAGGAGACCGAGACGGTACTCCTATATGATAATTTATGGCCCTTTCTAGACAGAACTTAGACTATTATTCCCACCCACCACCCTGAGGAAACAATGCGGTGAGAAATTCTTTCATGACCTTTAAGTCGCTAAGCTCTCAGAGTTCCAAGGAACAAGCTGACCCAGTCGAGGCAAGAGCCTGGCTAAAGGAAATAGATGAATCATTTGAGATTCTAAATGATTGACGAATCACAAAAGAGTGTTTTTGTCACTTACCCTCCTAAGAGAGAGACCACCCGCCGGTAAAAGACCAAGGAAGGCACGGAGCAAGAGATTATAATAAACTGATTTAAGTTCAGTCAATTGTTTTCAGGAAAGTACTTCCCAAGGTATAGAGATAGAGTAAAAGCTTTAGAGCCAGAACAAAGGCAGACGAGTATGATGAATTGTGAATTTAAGTTGTAAAAGTTGTCAAGATTCGTTCTGAAGACACGAATCCAGAATGACGGAATGTTTGGAATCAATGCTTATGTTGTGTTGGTTCATGAAATAATGATAAGAGAAAGGAATATAACGGCAATAGAGTTTGAGGAATGATAAGGGAGTTGGGTATGAGGAAAACCCTAAAGACTCGTAGAAATAGAAATAGAAGAGTATGTAATCGTCAGGATGAGGGTGATTCACCATGAGTTAAAATTGATGGTTGAGGGCATAAGAGATACATATATTTTATCCCCCGTAAGTTGGGAAGATTCGAGGAAACCTTGAGATAATTCGAAGGATAAATAAGGAGACGCGGATAGACTGAGGAGACAAGAAGTAAGAAATTAAGAAAATTGGATGAAGGAAGTGACCTTCAAGAATGTGAAGTGTAAGACCGGTGGCTTGATACCCAGGAAGGGAGACGCCAGGTATGAAAGATATCCCAACATTGAGATGACTGTTGAGATAAACAACAAAAGTAAATAAGGAATTATTAAGAAGAAGTTCACGTTGAACCGACCAATATCTTCCAGAACATCCATGTTATCGTTACCAGATTAGGCAAGAAAAGCGGATAACCGTTGTTATCTTTTGGAGGCCATTTTGATTAACCTCATTTTGTATACAGATGTTATTGTGAAATTAGGCATTTACTATCGAGGTGGGAATGATTGAATAAGATACCCATATCAGGGATGTATGACTTTATTTATCCATGGAAGGATGCTTGTACCTTTTTAAAGGTGGAATTAAGGATAGAACATCGGTAACTTAAAACGAAACCTAGGGGAATGCATAAAGGTTGGCATTTCACCCTTGATAGGGATAGTATGAGTTTTGACAGTATGATTGGGAAAGGGTTAAGGTAACAACAACCTTTAAGAATCAGTGGAGAAATTTTACAGAAGTATATAGACAATGGTTCTACTATTAGTAAATGGTATTGTGATATGCCCTGTATCTAGGGAATACAGGAGGAACGATTGAAGGATAACCTTAGAGGTTTTATAAGGAAAAAGGTAATATTCAAAATTCTCAAGAATAGAAATGTGGATAAAGGAAATATGACGTAATTATAATGATGCCAAATGGGGCACGTGTTAAACCACGAGAATGTATGGATCGAACCAGTAATGGTCGAAATTGTTCAGGGCAATTAGGACTTAAGATAAAAGATGTTCTAATTATGATTGAGAGTCAGTCATGACAGTGATTAACCTCTAAAGACTGAGGGGATAACTTATGGAAAAATGGAATTTTTTTTTTACTCATCAGATATTAAAGAAAGTATTTTCACATAAGCTGTGATTGAAATAAGGTAGAAAATTTATTTGGAGGTGGTTAAAATGACATTGACTGTAAGGAACTATTACTATCAGGAAAGGCCAAAGAGGTGGCCGACACTTTAACGGTAAAAGGAAAAATTATAGGCGCGTGTGCCAAAAGAATACAGTGATGATGGTTAAAAATGTGAAGGTTGAATTATGGTTTGAAAGATTGACATTCCTTCTGATGACTGTGCAATACCCAACCGTAATAGTAGTTGGTAAAGGTTTAATTCGTGTAATCGCCATGAACGGGCTATCTATCTTAGGAGGTCCTATCTTGAGATAAGCCAGGACCATGTTTCAAAAGGACTAGACGAACCTTTGAGTTAAGTCTTCTATTTAAGGCATATGATTAGAATGGTATTAACCTGCTATCGTTGCTTTGATTGAAACTCTTCTGCCACTTTATTTGCGCATGTCAGATCAGGATCAGGAGTGTTCTTCAAGAATCATGAATGGTGATTATGTTACCTCCTTAGAAGGATTAGATACGACATGTATGGACTCCGTATGGTTAGCTATTAAGACTTCATGGAAAATGAATGACTACAGTAGGTCAGTGGTGGACCATGGTAGGCAGCAATGGTTATGCGAGTATTGAGCTGATTACAACCGTGAGAGTTGTATTGGAATGGGTGTTGAGATTGGTCCACTAATCGGGTCGTGGTAGTGTATAAGTTATCGTTGATAGACTAATTAAGTAGAGTATCTACCTATTGAATATTTATTCTTTCTTATCAATAAGAGCCGTATTATTATACGAGGAAGGTTGCGATGCGAGCATAGAATCCTAGTAACGGTGATATATAGAATGAGATCCCAGATTCGATTTTCGATGTCGAGGGTTTCAAAGGTGATTGTGTATAAGCTCGAGGAAGAGCATGGGTCCATAGAATGATGGACGGGATAGAGAAAATATTTAGGCACGTGAAATGCTGATGCTATACT
>NW_027421517.1:0-1983 GCF_009905375.1 Apium graveolens
AAAAAGAAAAAGAAGCAGAAGACATTCACTCACTGAAAAATACAAGAACACAGCAGCCGCCTAAGAAATATTTCATTGTTCTCTGCTGAAATTCAAAGATCAATTTCTAGATTGCAAAGTTAATCCAATCAACTAGAAATATTTATCTTGTTCTTTTGTAACAATCTAGCGGATCAAAATCCCTAGAACTTAATCTTAAATCGCGTTTAGCATTTGATTCTAATTATTGCAAAAATAGAAAAGTTCATGTCGAATTTATTCTAGATTTGTGATAATTGATTTGAGATTAATACCTTGTAATCGATACAGTTGTTGTAACACCTTTCAAGTTTAATAATATTTTTATTTAACTTGAATTTTATTTCACATTTTTTATTCCGCATTTATTCGATTATTTGGTACTGTTTGTATTCAACCCCCCCTTCTACAAACACATTGGGACCTAACAATTGGTATCAGAGCCTTCTGATTAACGAACAAATCAAGATCCTAGACTTTTGTGATTTTTCAACTCCTTGAATTTTTTTATTCAAAAATTCATAATGACTTCACATAAAGTTGGAACCGTTAAAATTCCACAATTTGATAAAGAGAATTATCATGTGGAAGAAGAAGATGCTATTATTTTTACAAGTTGCAAATCCCAAATATTCAAACTTGTTAAAGAAGGGTATAAAAACTCCGATGGTTATTGAACCGGAGGTAATAATAGATGGTGTGGTGACTACTAAGCTAGAACCTATCCAAAAGAGCCCGAAGATTTTACTCCTGCTGAGAAGGAAGAAGCCTCCTTGGATGCCAGCCTTCAATTAATATTAATTGATTCCCTTGATCCCTTGATGAACAGACATGTGATGAACTGTAAAAATTCTAAACACATGTGGGAAACTATTGAGGTAATTAATGAAGGCACAGAGGAAGTTAGGGAGAACAAGTTGGAAATCCTAACCTCTGAATATGAACATTTCAAATCAAATCCAGGAGAAGGAATTACTGAAGTGTTTGAGAGGTACAATGCGTTGATCAACAACCTGAACATCAATGGAAAGTATTATTCAATCAGGGAGGTCAACAAAAAGTTCCTTTTAACACTGCCAGCTCATCTTGAACATAGAATCACTGCCATTAGAGAAGCTAGAGATCTGAGTGAGATTTCTTTGGACAGGCTCTATGGAGTGTTAAAAACTTATGAGTTGGAGCAGATTCAACAGAAGGAAGTCTACGGGAAGGATAGAATGGTCAGCACATCTAATGCACTTGTAGCTGAAGGTCAACAACAACAACATCTCAACAGTGAGAAAGAATGGTACGGTTTTCCAAGGGTGAGGAAAATGAGTTAGTAGCAGAATATGATCCTCCTACTACAAATCAATCAAGTGATGATTTTTATCCTTGGAAGAGCTGGAGCAATTGGAAGATGAATCAATGGCCCAAATTGTCAAGAGATTCTCCCATGTCAGATTCAGGAGGAATCCCAAGCTTAAGTACAAGTCCAACTACAACAATTCCAGAAAGGTGGATCTTCATCCTCTAACACCAGCAGTGGTGGGTACAAAACAGGGATGGTTGATCAGAGCACCATTAGATGCTATAACTGCAATGAGTTGGGACACTTTGCCACAGAATGTAGGAAGCCAAAGCAAGTAAGAAAGAACTCTGAAAGGGCTTATCTGGCAAAGGGAAGAAGCTGGGATGATACTGATAGTGAAGATGAAGAAGAAGGAAATCTTGCTCTTATGGCTATTGATGGAAAAGCTTCATCGTCAAGAAAAGAGGTAAAACTTTCTGATGCTGAAATGGTTTATCATCTAAGAGGTAACTTAGATTGTGCACGTCGTGATAATGAACTGTTAAGTTTACAGATCACAGACCTTGAGAAAGAGGTCAATGAATTAAGACTTGTGCACATTAATCAAGACAAATTAAAAGAACAGGTATCTTTTCTAGAGAAGAGTTGACTGTTATAGAAAACTCGAACTATTC
>NW_027421518.1:0-22082 GCF_009905375.1 Apium graveolens
AACCCCACCTTTTAAGGTTGCAAAAAGGTACTTTAACGACTGATAAATGCTGACACAAAGAAAACAGGTGGAGACAATTACAAATTCCTCAGTCTGTGAAAATTCTGGTAAATGCTGATCCTGCTACTTACAAATCTGTTTACTCAAATGTTCACCAACTCACCATAACCAAATCCATCAACCTCAGTCCCTACCTCTCATTCTACACAACCTACCCTCAGAACTTATCTCAAATCCTATCTCTCCACTTCACAGATGCTCAACTTTCTTCTTCGCACCTACTGTGAAGCCTACATCCTCTAAGCCAAAGAGAACAAAGACTGTTTCTCAAAATCTCAGAAAAGAGGAGGATTACTTGAGAGATGAATCATATTGAGGATCAGATTCCCTCTTCAGAACCTGTGGTAGATGAAGCTGAGAGGCAACTTCTCAGAAGGATTCTGCAATTGGGGTTCTAGGCTTCTTAAGAGCTTACGTATGACGGTTCCTGAAACTCCAGGAATCCAAATCAACAAGGAAGTACAGAAAACAGAGGGCACAGAGCCAGTTTCAGATGATGAGGAGGAAGCAGCTAAGGAAGGGGATCAGGAATCTCTGATCTCATAAGACAAGAATTTGCTCCAGTCACTTCTTCTCCATCAACTCCATCTCAGGAATCTGTATCTGACAAGGCTAATTCACCTTCTATGTCTCTTGTTGATCCAGGCACAAGTGCTGAAATTGATATTCGAACTTGGTTGTGCCTGAAATACTTTTCTTATAAGCTCCAACAGCATATAATCCTCCACAACACCTGTTACTAATGCTGTTCAAACTCCTGAGTTATCACGAACACTTCTCTGCATCAAGATGCTGATGATCAATTTTAGGTGAGCATCAAGGATATGGCTGTTGATCAGAACTTATTATCATCCGCAATTAGAGGATGTTGAAGCCTCCATTGCTACTCACACAGTTGTCTTATCAAATAGCTTCTTTAAGTTCTGATGCGCAAATGTTGGAGAACTGGTGAAGCTGCTATAACTGTAGATGCTGATGCAGGTCCTTCAGGACATACTCCTCCACTGACTCTTCCTAATCTGACTGTCTAAGGAGTTTGTATCAGGATGCACCATGCCTTGGAGTGAAACTCCTGCAGGTCAGGAGTGGACTAAGGAATGGAACTCAGTTTCATGTGTTCCAATGCTTTACCATCTTGCTGAGCACTTGACTAAGCTGATGAAATGTTACATTCTGATGATTTTAAAATCCAGCTTAGAGTCACTGCATGAGTACTAAACATCTACAAGTCTTCATTCCAACACTCATGCAGAGCTACACAGATCAGAGAACTTTATTAAACAGGAACAAGTTTGGAAACTTGATAAGAAAAGTCTTCCAACCTACCATTGACAGGGTTGCTTATATGAGAAAACTCAAGAAAGCAACAAGCTCAGATTGATCAATTCTGACAAATCAAGCTTCTCAGCAATCGCAACTTACTGAAATCCAGACCTCAGTGGAACTACTTATCTCTCTTTTTTACCTGCTGATGCCAAAAAGGGAGAGGTAATTAAGTCCAAATGCAAAACCAACAAGTCACTGCAAGGAAAGGATGATGGAAAAGATGACCAAGGAAACTCTGGAATGGGTAGTGGTCATAGTCAAGGTAGAAGGTTTACATCAAGACAAGCTAGTCACAGAACAAGTTCTGATACTGGGAAAAGAATAAGTTCTGCTGCTGGTAAAAGGATAAGTTCTGATGAACTTCTAGATCTTGATGAGGAAATGTCAACAGTTATTTCTTCAAGAAAATTCAGGATGGACTTGGAAAGTTTAAAGGAAAAAGCCAGACTTAAATCAGAGAAAGTCACATATAATCTGAAGCTTCTGTAAAAAGTTCTTCCAAAACCTAAAGGCATTGTGATCAAAGAAAGGATACATACTGAAGAAACTTTGGCTAGATCACAACCACAGATAGATCCAAGATCCAAGGGTAAAGAAAAGGTTGGTGAACCTATCAAGCCTTTGTACCTCCTGAGGAAGAAGAATTACTGATGGAAAAGATAATCTTGCTCTGATTTCAAGAAAAGTTCTTAAAACAACCTCTGACATGGCTCAAGTTGTTCAGAGTCAAGAAATTGTAAGTTCTGATATTCAAAAGAAGCAAGTAACCTCTGACAGTGCTCAAGTCTTGATATCAGAAAAAATCTAAACACTCCTACCAGGATTCACTAAAGCAAAACAGATCAATCTTTGAAGACTACTTCAAGTGGTTTTGAAGCAAGAGTAGTTACTGGAAAGGAAGCTAGAGATAAAACTAGATTGGGAAGTGCTGATGAAAGAGAGTACACAACACTACCGATGATCCAACTTCCTTGAGTGAACCAGGTATTGGAGCAACTCCTGAGAGATTGAATCAACTATAAATCTGTACAGATGGTTTACCATACCTACTTGAAAGAATACATTATGTTGTATTTCTGACAGATGGTAGGGTTTATCATATAAGACAAAATGCTATTCCTTTGAAGTATTTTGAAGAATTGGAGCATGTACTTTTCTACTTCAAGTGGATAACAGAATAACAGAGACTGCTGTAAACTACTTAAAAGAACAGATTCAGAGACAGAAAAGACTTTATTCTGTTAAGTCTGATGTAACACCCCCGATCTGGGGTCGGGGATCCGGGTCGTCACGGTCTTTCTTTCCACAATATCACTTCACTTAATTAATAATAAATAACCTTATGCTGTGACCCCACACTAACACACACCACAACCCGTTATAGTCTCAGAGATGAAATTTAAATAAGTACAAGTCTTTGAATCCACAATTTAAAAGTTATTACAACCCAAAATGATTAATTGATAAATTTACAGTTAATTGCCATTATCTGCCACAAGTTATAATTATACATAATTGATTCTCAAAAGTAGATGGTCTGATCTACAATAGATCTACCTCTGCAGCTATAGCAGCTACAACATCAACGGGAAGACGCGGGACGCTTCCCACGCGCTTGCGCTGGGTCTGCTGGAGTCTGGCCATCTTTCCTAACTGTTTTGTGTGATGAAAGAAGAAAGCAAGGGTGAGCAGCAAGCCCACCAAAATAATATGTATAATGATTTACAATATACCTACTCATAATACTCATGAAAGTCTTGGTCAAAAGAAATGAACCAAGTTGATAACTTAATGTGATGAAGTCACAAAATATTCAGTATATTACATATATACTTTTCAAAATATTGGAAGTCCTCTTCCATGCATAATATACACAAAGTCCTAGTGTGTAACTGTATGAAAAAAATATCGTTGCAAGGTGATCTCATATATCTAACCTTGTCTCAACGTTTTTCTGAAAATCTTTGTCATACATAAGACAATTAATTAGATATAAGTTTAAAAGATGAGGTTACCAAATACCCCAATATACTTATATCTTTCCCAATACTACTTGAACTACCACCGTTCAAGTTATAATCAGTTTCAAAAGTTCATCACATAGATGAGACTACAAGACAAGATTTGAATAGATTCAATCTTTGAAATATTATTGAATGAAATAAAGTTACGAGATACTTTATTTAGTCCCGATATATATATCCACATATATATATCTCTTAAACATTTCCTGGAACCTCTGTTATGTAAAGTATGAACAGAGTTTGAAACATCCAATGAATTTTGGAAAGGAAAAGAATTTTGGCATAAACCAGATATCTTGCTGATCAGGCAAAGATACCAATAAGTAACCTTTTCTACTGTAGATGGATGAATTCCTCACCGGTCATCACCCTGGCCGCATTAGGACCTCGCGCTAGACCGTTACCCGGCCCCTCACGCGTTGATGGACTGCCACCCAGCCACTTACACAATAAGACCGTACCCCGGCCTGTCGCTTATGCCGACTCAATCAATGGACTTACTTCCCGAACATTGGGCAAGTAATCAATTGTTTTCTCAAAACAGCAACCTCATTGCGAATATAAAATACACCACAAGCCGGATTCCCCAGGTTTTGAGCGAGTATTTAAATCCCCTTAAAAGGAAGATCTTAAATATAAAAAATTTTGGGATCCACTCTGACTTTTAAAAATCATTTTGAAGACTCGAAAACACTTTAAGAGTGTTTGGAGTAAAGCTGATTTAATGAAGTAAATCAGTCCCCAGAATATTTAGAAAATGACCGAATATTATTATTTAAATAATATTCCCATAAAGAATAATCTTTATAAAATAATTGAAGTAGAAGTATTAAAATTATACTTGAAACGAGTATTAAATAACCAAAGATATACTTATATGAAAGTATATCTTTATTTGAATAATCGAAAATAAGTTTGATTATTTACACCTTATTCTTTAATAAAATAAAGAATATATCTCAGCAAATAATTGGAGTCATAGATCCTCAAATGAATATTCAAATAATTTAAATAATATAAACTGAGTCATAAGCCCTCGAATGAATATTCAAATAATATTCAATAAATATAAAAGGAGTCATAAGCCTCGAATGAATATTCAAATAATATTCATTAATATAAAGGAGTCATACGCCTTCGAATAATATTCGAAATAATATTCAATAATAAAATAAAGTTAAAGTTATCGAATAAACCTTATTCGATTAATAGTTTGGAAAACTATAACCATATATATATATAAATATATATATATATATATCCATATCCATATATACAAATCTACTCGGGATCCTCGACTCCCGGTTTTAGAAAATATTTTCACCTTTGGGTCCCTATACTAAGGGTATATGCAAGTTACCGCTATCCTCTAGCATAGGTATTATCAACTGAACCAACAGATATATATTCAAGAATATGAAACAGGCATGCATATATACCATATCACATGCTACAATATATCGCAAGAATTTGCTAATAACCAATGCATTTATCGCAAGATAATGCATATACAATTATACATCACAACAACAGTATAACGGAGAAATTGCCTGAGCGACTGGGGGTTACGAATGGCTCGGGACGAGTCTGGTAACCTATAAACAACAAGTAAGTTGGAATTAAACCAAAGTCACTTGTAAATCTATACTTTAACTAACTTAGACTCTAACGCTTGTTTTGCGCTCACTGATTCTTAAGTCACTCGGTACCCTCGGCTCCACCATTTTTAATAATTTAACCTTTACGAGTTTTAAAGCGATTCCTTCGCGAGTGTCTTACCAACTGCCTAACACACTTACCATAAATGTTTCATACATTAATTAACCCTTTTTGGTCTTTAACCTATGTTTCAAAGTAAGGTGAGGGGAAAAGTTTCGTTCGCGAAACGCCGTTACTTGAAACGGTCGTTTCTCCTAAACCGTGCATCGGAATCGAACGAACTACATATCAAAACGAAGCTCGTAACATGAGCTATCTAAACATGGCAGTGGTCATAATCTAGCAGGGGTTCTCGGGTCCTAATGTTATGCACAAAAACAGTCCAAAGAAAATCGGACGTTACGACGGCTATGTTTACGCGATTACCAATGTTTAAACTACTCCAATTAACCACCAACCAACTCATAACCATCAATACAACAAAACTTCACCTAAACCATACCACATCAGTCCATAATCTCCAAGGTTTTCAACTCAAACAACCACAATCAAGACCTATGAACTATAATCAAGCTTCAATTACCAAAACACTTCCAAATCAAACCAAACTACTAATAATCACAATCCATGCTTCTCATTTCACAACACCAACCATTAAACTTACTAACAAATAAAGTAAAGGCTAGGGTTTGAAGTTTATACCTTCCTTGGGAGGTGTTAAGTTGCTAGGAAGCCTTAGGGAGCCTCCTACAAGCTTGATCTTTCCAAAGAAATCAAGAACACAAAGTTAGGCTTTGAAGTTTCTAAAAGTCCGATTTAAAGAACTGTAAAAATGAGGGTCTTACCATGATTATTTGGACGAGACTTGTGAACAAGAGTTGTAGGCCATCTCAATACCTTTCCAATGAGCTATAGAACACAATATTTGAGTGAGAAATGAGGAGATACAGCAGTTTTAGTGTTCTGGTTCTGTTTTGGCCGAGAGCATGAAGAACAATGCCTTGGTTTCTTTTTGATTTTGATGAAAAATGATTTGCTTGGCTTGGTTGGTTTGATTTTTGTGTTTGTTTTAGTAAATTACCTAGTTGCCCTTGATTTTGTGTGGTTAAAAAGCCACCACATCTCCTTCCTTCCCATGTCATGCTTGTGTCATCCTCATGATGTCATCCTCCCCCCTTGTCCTCTTCTCATTGGTTGGGTGACATCATCCTCCTAATCCCTTTGATTAACTTCCTAATTGTTTGCCTAATGACCGCTGATCTGTTATACGGTTCGCTTAACTTTCGTTTTCGTTTATCGTTTGAAGGATCATACCCGGGATCTTATTACTTAGGTTCCCTTAACCTTTCTCAATATTATATTCCTTTTATGATCCTCTCCTATAATCCTTTAATTTAAATCCTTTTTATCCTGTTACCTTTTTCTCAATCTTTCCGTATCTAGTGTATTTCCGGGAAAAATCAAAGTGTTCGGATTTGGATTCTGACGATCTTTACATACACTTATATCCCATATAAAGTACTAATAAAATCTCAGAATATCCATATCAGAACCCCTACATAGTGTGGCATGAAAAGTTTTCTCATTCAGCAAAACACTATTCATAAGGGTTTCAAAAATTTCCCAAAAATTGGGGTTATTACAGTCTCCCCTCCTTAAAAGGATTCCGTCCCGGAATCAGATAGAAAATGAATAGGGATACTCTTAGCATTGCACTTTCTAACTCTCGAGTAAATTTTCCCACATTGTGGTTCTACCATCAAACTCTTACTAGTTTGATAACCCTTCTCCTAAGCACTCGTTCCTTTTACTCTATACCCTTCCTGGTTGCTCCATATAGGTTACGTCTGGTTGCATGTCTATGCGCTCATATGCCCCTATTTGTCTGGCATCCGAATTACACTTCCTTAACATTGATACGTGAACACGTTATGACTTGCTACAGTTCGGGGTTAGGGCTAGCTCATATGCTAACTTCCCAAACGTCTTAATATATCCAAGGGTCCAACAAATTGTAGACTTAGCTTTCCTTTCTTTCCGAACCTCATCAATCCTTTTCAAGGGTTTCCAAGGGGATACCTATAACATTACTAGGCCCCTATTTCATACTCTTTGTCCTTTTGTCAAATCAGCATACTCTTATGTCCATCTTGGGTACTACCAGCCGTCCTCTGATTAGATCTATTATATCCTGGTCCTTTGGACTACTGCGGGTCCGAGCATCTTGCGCTCTACAACTTCATCCTAACATAAGGGAGATCGACATTATCTTCCCTCAAGGATCTCATAAGGTGACACCTCGATAATGACATATGATCTATTGTCGTGATAAACTAATCCGCGTTAAGTGATCATTCCAAATTTTTCAAGTCTATTGCACAGACTCTCATTATAGCTTTAGCATTAGAGCTTTTGCTTCTCAATACCCATTCTTTTCCATTCGTTAGTTCGTAATCGCTACTACCTTCCGTTCCTAATATTATACTGGTTATACTTTTGCTCGTTAGCGTTCTATAACCTTTTAATAACCACGTCAACCTTAGTATCACGAATGTGTTCCCATTCCGCATACCACCACTTTATACTCCTTTTTCAGCTTTTCTATTTTCCAAATTATCAATCATATAGAAGTAAAGGAATTTTTGAGAGATCACTATGATCATGAACACTTGTTATATCGCATAGTTAGTACAGAAGGTGGCCAGCCTTTAGTACTTGACAAGCAATTAAACAATAGTGGTATCCTACTAGGCTTCTATCACACAGATAGAGTCATTCGGCAATACCTCCCCTTCTGGAAGGGTTGTTCTTCTCAATTACATGAAATGAAAAGAAGAGAAAAGAACGAACTGAAGAGAATTGTATATATAAAAAAAATATATATGCCACAAAATATCTGGCTTGGAACCTACCTCTGAACTATAGAGGTTTGTCATAGAGAACAAAACATATATGTATTTATATCAACATCAAGTATTATAGCATCGCATTTCACGTGCCTAAATATTTTCGCTATCCCGTCCATCATTCTATGGACCCATGCTCTTCCTCGAGCTTATACACAATCACCTTTGAAACTCCCTCGACATCGAAAATCGAATCTGGGATCTCATTCTAGACATCATCGTTACTAGAATTCTATGCTTGCACCGCAACCTTCCTCGTATAATAATACGACTCTCTATTGATAAGAAAGAATAAATTCACTAGGTAGATACTCTACTTAATTAGTCTATCAATGATAACTTATACACTACCACGACCCGATTAGTGGTACTCAATCTCAACACCCATTCCAATACAACTCTCACGGTTGTAATCAGCTCATTACTCGCAGAATCATTGCTGCCTTACTATGGTCCACCACTGACCCACTGTCATCATTCACTTTCCATGAAATCTTAATAGCTAACCATACGGAGTCCATACATGTATCAAATCCTTCTAAGGAGGTAACATAATCACCATTCTGATTCATGAAGAACACTCCTGATCCTGACATACATACATGACATGAAGCAGATAAAATTGCAGAAGAGTTTCAATCAAAGCAACGATAGCAGGTTAATACCATTCTTAATCATATGCCTTAATAGAAGACTTAACTCAAGGTTCGTTAGTCCTTTTTGAAACATGGTCCTGGCTTATCTCAAGATAGGACCTTCTAAGATAGATAGCCCGTTCATGGCGATTACACGAATTAACCTTTACCAACTACTATTACGGTTGGGTATTGCACAGTCATCAGAAGGAATGTCAATCTTCCAAACCATAATTCAACCTTCACATTTTTAACCATCATCACTGTTTCTTTTGGCACACGCGCCTATAATTATCCACTTACCTTTAAGTGTCGGCCACCTCTTTGGCCTTTCCTGATAGTAAAATTTCCTTACAGTCAATGTCATTTTAACCACCTCCAAATAAATTTTCTACCTTATTTCCGATCACTGCTTGAGTGAAGATGTTTCCTTAAAATCTGATGAGTAAAAAAAATATCACCATTTTTCCATAAGTTATTGCCTCAGTCTTTAGAGGTTAATCACTGTCAGACTGACTCTCAATCATACTTAGAACATCTTTTATCTTAAGTCCTAATTGCCCTGAACAATTTCGACCATTACTGGTTCGATCCATCTTTCTCGTGGTTTAACACGTGCCCCACTTGGCATCATTATAATTACGTCATATTTCCTTTATCAACATTTTTATTCTTGAGAATTTTGAATATTACCTTTCTCCTTAAAACCTCTAAGGTTATCCTTCAATCGTTCCTCCTGTATTCCCTAATACAGGGCATATCAAAATACCATTTACTATTACTAGAACCATTGTCTATATACTTCTGAAAATTTCTCCACTGATTCTTAAAGGTTATTACCTTAACCCTTTCCAATCATACTGTCAAAACTCATACGTCCCTATTAAGGGTGAAATGCAACCTTTATGCATTCCCCTAGGATTCATTTTAAGTTACCGATGTTCTATCCTTAATTCCACCTTTAAAAGGTACCTGCATCCTCCATGGATAAATCAAGTCATATATCCTTGATAGATTATCTTATTCATCATTCCCACCTCGATAGTCTATACCTAATTTCATAATAGCATCCTTATTCAAATTGAGGTCAATCCATATGGCCTCCAAAAGATAACAATGGTCATCCGCTTTCTTGCCTAATTTGGTAACGATAACAAGGATGTTCTGGAAGATATTGGTCGTGTTCAACGTGAACTTCTTCTTAATAATTCCTTATTTACTTTTGTTGTTTCTCAACAGTCACCTCAATGTTGGGATATCTCTCATACTGGCGTCTCCCTTTCTGGGTATCAAGCCACCGTCTTACACTTCACATTCTTGAAGGTCACTTCCTTCATCCAATTTTCCTAATTTCTTACTGTAGTCTATCCGCGTCTCATATTTATCCTTCGAATTCTCAAGGTTTCCTCGAATCCTCCCAACTTACAGGGGATAAATATATGTATCTCTTATGCCTTCAACCATCAATTTAACTCATGGTGAATCACCCTCATCCTGACGATTACATACTTTTCTATTTCTATTGCTACGAGTCTTTAGGGTTTCCTCATACCCAACTCCCTTATCATTCCTCAAACTCTATTGCCTTTATATTCCTTTCCACTTCAATTCCTTTTTATTTTCCTTTCTCTTATCATTATTTCATGAACCAACACAACATAAGCATTGATTTCAAACATCCCGTCATTCTGGATTCGTGTCCAGAACGAATCTTGACAACTTTTACAACTTAGATTCATAATTCATCATACTCGTCTGCCTTTGTTCTGGCTCTAAAGCTTTTACACTATCTCCATAACCTTGGGAATACTTTCCTGAAAACAATTGACTGAACTTAATCAGTTTATTATAATCTCTTGCTCCGTGCCTTCCTTGGCCTTTCACCAGCGGGTGGCCTCTCTTAGGAGGGTAAGTGACAAAAATAGTCTTTTGTGATTCGTCAATCATTTAGAATCTCAAATGATTCCTCTATTTCCTTTAGCCAGGCTCTTGCCTCGACTGGGTCAGCTTGTTCCTTGGAACTCTGAGAGCTTAGCGACTTAAAGGTCCTGAAAGAATTTCCACCGCATGTTCCTCAGGTGGTGGTTGGGGATAATAGTCTAAGTTCTTTTAGACAGGTCCATGAATTGCCGTATAGGAGTACCGTCTCGGGTCTCCTTTCTTACGACTTTTGTTTCCTTAGTTAAATTTCATCCTACTCCCCATAATTGGGGTCATCTTTAATTTAAAATCCTCATTTTCCACTCCATTATGTCATGGGTTCCTTCTATCTTGATGGCGACCTCCCTGACTATCACGTTCAGGGTTTGCTCTAAATCTTATTCCTCAAACTAGCTTCATCTAAGATCTCATCTTAAGCTCTTGAACTTTGGAACCCAAATTCTATAGGAATACCTCATTATTCCCTTATCATCTTTCTCGGTATTAATCTCTATCTATTGTTGGCTCTCTGCCTTCATTCATCACTTTTTCTGGCACAATATGTCTTTTCCAATAATTCGGGCTGTATTGCAATCTCAAACAGCTTTTCGGTACCGGCTCCGGTTACCTTCACTACTATTTCCATTTTCTCAAAATCTCTTATAAACTCTCCAAAAGACATTATCATCTTGAGTCTCTCCTTTTTACTAAGGGCATCACCACCATATTGGCTTTCCCCGAATGATAAAGAATCTCCCAATCATAATTCTTGATTAGCTCTAACCGCCTCCTCTGGCGTATGTTGAGCTCTTTCTACGAAAATGTACTAGAGCACTTATGGCTTAGGTAATTCTCGCACTTCTCTCCATACAAGTAGTGCCTCCAATCTTTAGGGTAAAACTATTGCCACGAGCCTAAGCTCATGGGGGGATATCGAATTTTATACCTTAATTGTCTTGACGCGACGCGATTACTTGCTGTGCTATAACACCCTAATTCCTTATGCGAAGCGTCACTTACAAATCACAAAATCTCCTTTTCCATCCGGCAACGCCAGCATAGGGGCCATCACCAACCTTGCTTCAGTTCTTAAAGCTGTTCTCGCATTTCTCTGTCCATTCGAACTTCTCAGTCTTACGAGTAAGCCGCGTTAAAGGGGCTACTATCTTTACAACTTGAACGAACCTCTGGTAGTCGACCCAACCATGGTCATCAATTCATCAGTGGTCCTTTATCCAATCTGTCAGGATCCTCCATGGGATCCTCCTCAACAACTATCCCTTCTAGGACAACATCCTCAACCGCTACATCCTCAATATCAACATCATCCGGTCCTGCATTAGGACACTCTATCGGATCCACAATCCGATCTCCAATTAGTAATAAAACATCATCGCGTTGTGTCCTCAACCTCAGGGTTCGGAGTCCCGCTACCATATACGATAACGAACTACGCTTATCGCTACATTTTAAGGGTTCCCATAAGGGTTTTAACTGTCAGTACTACGTTAGGTAGCCCGACTATGAACTTGGCAAGAGTTCTTATTATCTTAGTGAACTTATTATCTTAACGTCCCATCATCTCTGAGGTTTATAACGCTTAGCTCTGATACCATTTCTGTAACACCCCCAGATCCGGGGTCGGGGATCCGGGTCGTCACGGTCTTTCTTTCCACAATATCACTTCACTTAATTAATAATAAATAACCTTATGCTGTGACCCCACACTAACACACACCACACCCGTTATAGTCTCAGAGATGAAATTTAAATAAGTACAAGTCTTTGAATCCACAATTTAAAAGTTATTACAACCCAAAATGATTACTTGATAAATTTACAGTTAATTGCCATTATCTGCCACAAGTTATAATTATACATAATTGATTCTCAAAAGTAGATGGTCTGATCTACAATAGATCTACCTCTGCAGCTATAGCAGCTACAACATCAACGGGAAGACGCGGGACGCTTCCCCGCGCTTGCGCTGGGGTCTGCCTGGAGTCTGGCCATTCTTTCCTAACTGTTGTTGTGTGATGAAAGCAAGAAAGCAAGGGTGAGCAGCAAGCCCACCAAAATAATATGTATAATGATTTACAATATATGAGGCCTACTCATAATACTCATGAAAGTCTTGGTCAAAAGAAATGAACCAAGTTGATAACTTAATGCGATGAATCACAAAATATTCAGTATATATACATATATACTTTTCCAAAATATTGGAAGTCCTCTTCCATGCATAATATACACAAAGTCCTAGTGTGTAACTGTATGAAAAAAATATCGTTGGCAAGGTGATCTCATTATCTAACCTTGTCTCAACGTTTTTCTGAAAATCTTTGTCATACATAAGACAATTATTAATTAGATATAAAGTTTAAAAGATGAGGTTACCAAATACCCCAATATACTGATATCTTCCAATACTACTTGAACTACCACCGTTCAAGTTATAATCATTTTCAAAAGTTCATCACATAGATGAGACTACAAGACAAGATTTGAATAGATTCAATCTTGAAATAGTATTTGAATGAAATAAAGTTACGAGATACTTTATTTAGTCCCCGATATATATATATCCACATATATATAGCTCTTAAACATTTCCTGGAACCTCTGTTATGTATGTATGAACAGAGTTTGAAACATCCAATGAATTTTGGAAAGGAAAAGAATTTTGGCATAAACCAGATATCTTGCTGATCAGGCAAAGATACCAATAAGTAACGCTTGTTCTACTGTAGATGGATGAATTCCTCACCGGTCATCACCCTGGCCGCATTAGGACCTCGCGCTAGACCGTACCCGGCCCCTCACGCGTTGATGGACTGCCACCCAGCCACTTACACAATAATAGACCGTACCCCGGCCTGTCGCTTATGCCGACTCAATTAGATGGGCTTACTTCCCGAACGTTGGGCAAGTAATCAATTCATTTACCAAAACTGCAACCTCGTTGCGAATATAAAATACACCACAGAGCCGGATTCCCCAGGTTTTGAGCGAGTATTTAAATCCCCTTAAAAGGAAGATCTTAAATATAAAAAGAGTTTTGGGATCCGCTCTGACTTTTAAAAATCATTTTGAAGACTCGAAAACACTTTAAAGAGTGTTTGGAGTAAAGCTGATTTAATGAAGTAAATCAGTCCCCAGAATATTTAGAAAATGACTGAATATTATTATTTAAATAATATTCCCATAAAGAATATCTTTATAAAAAATTGAAGTAGAAGTATTAAAATTATACTTGAAACGAGTATTAAATAACCAAAGATATACTTATATGAAAGTATTATCTTTATTTGAATAATCGAAAATAAGTTTGATTATTAACACCTTATTCTTTAATAAAATAAAGAATTATTCAGCAAATAATCGGAGTCATAGATCCTCAAATGAATATTCAAATAATATTCATTAAATAATAAAATGAGTCATAAGCCCTCGAATGAATATTCAAATAATATTCAATAATAATAAAAGAGTCATAAGCCCTCGAATGAATATTCAAATAATATTCATAATATAAAAGAGTCATAAGCCTCGAATAATATTCGAAATAATATCAATAAAAAATAAAGTTTAAAGTTATCGAATAAACCTTATTCGATTAATAGTTTGGAAAACTATAACCATATATATATATAATATATATATATATATATATATATCCAATCCATATACAAAATACTCGGGATCCTCGACTCCCGGTTTTAGAAAATATTTTCACCTTTGGGTCCCTATACTAAGGGTATATGCAAGTTACCGCTATCCTCTAGCATAGGTATTATCAACTGAACCAACATATATTTCAAGAATATGAAACAGGCATGCATATATACCATATCACATGCTACAATATATCGCAAGAATTTGCTAAATAACCAATGCATTATCGCAAGATCATGCATATACAAATGTATACATCACAACAACAGTATAACGGATAGAATACTTGCCTGAGCGACTGGGGGTTACGAATGGCTCGGGACGAGTCTGGTAACCTATAAACAACAAGTAGTGGAAATTAAACCAAAATCACTTGTAATTCTATACTTAACCTAACTTAGACTCTAACGCTTGTTTTGCGCTCACTGATTGCTTAAGTCGCTCGGGTACCCTCGGCTCCACCATTTTTAATAATTTAACCTTTACGAGTTTAAAGCGATTCCTTCGCGAGTGTCTTACCAACCTTGCCTAACACACTTAGCCATAAATGTTTCAATACATTAATTAACCCTTTTTGGTCTTTAACCTATGTTTCAAAGTAAGGCGATGGGGAAAAGTTTCGTTCGCGAAACGCCGTTACTTGAAACGGGTCGTTTCTCCTAAACCGTGCATCGGAATCGAACGAACTACATATCAAGAAACGAAGCTCGTAACATGAGCTATCTAAACATCGGCAGTGGTCATAATCTAGCAGGGGGTTCTCGGGTCCTAATGTTATGCACAAAAACAGTCCAAAAGAAAATCGGACGTTACGACGGCTATATTTACGCGATTACCAATGTTTAAACTACTCCAATTAACCACCAACCAACTCATAACCATCAATACACACAAACTTCACCTAAACCATACCACATCAGTCCATAATCTCCAAGGTTTTCAACTCAAACAACCACAATCAAGAACCTATGAACTATAATCAAGCTTCAATTACCAAAAACACTTCCAAATCAAACCAAACTACTAATAATCACAATCCATGCTTCTCATTTCACAACATCAACCATTAAACTTACTAACAAATAAAGTAAAGGCTAGGGTTTGAAGTTTATACCTTCCTTGGGAGGTGTTAAGTTGCTAGGAAGCCTTAGGGAGCCTCCTACAAGCTTGATCTTTCCCAAAGAAATCAAGAACACAAAGTTAGGCTTTGAAGTTTCTAAAAGTCCGATTTAAAGAACTGTAAAAATGAGGGTCTTACCATGATTATTTGGACGAGACTTGTGAACAAGAGTTGTAGGCCATCTCAATACCTTTCCAATGAGCTATAGAACACAATATTTGAGTGAGAAATGAAGGAGATACAGCAGTTTTAGTGTTCTGGTTCTGTTTGGCCGAGAGCATGAAGAACAATGCCTTGGTTTCTTTTGGACTTTGATGAATAATGATTTGCTTGGCTTGGTTGGTTTGATTTTGTGTTTGTTTTAGTAAATTACCTAGTTGCCCTTGATTTGGTGTGGTTAAAAAGCCACCACATCTCCTTCCTTCCCATGTCATGCTTGTGTCATCCTCATGATGTCATCCTCCCCTCCTTGTCCTCTTCTCATTGGTTGGGTGACATCATCCTCTTCTAATCCCTTTGATTAACTTCCTAATTGTTTGCCTAATGACCGCTGATCTGTTATACGGTTCGCTTAACTTTCGTTTCATTTATCGTTTGAAGGATCATACCCGGGATCTTATTACTTAGGTTCCCTTAACCTTTCTCAATATATTATATTCCTTTTATGATCCTCTCCTATAATCCTTAATTTAAATCCTTTTTATCCTGTTACCTTTTTTCTCAAATCTTTCCGGATCTAGTGTATTTCCGGGAAAATCAAAGTGTTCGGATTTGGATTCTGACGATCTTTACATACACTTATATCCCATATAAAGTATCTAATTAAAATCTCAGAATATCCATATCAGAAACCCCTACATAGTGTGGCATGAAAAGTTTTCTCATTCAGCAAAACACTATTCATAAGGGTTTCAAAAATTCCCAAAAATTGGGGTTATTACATCTGACAGCAGATATGTTCACAAAGTACAGAGATCACAACAATGGTGATATTGTTGATATGAAGCCTAATACTGCACAGATCAGAACATATCTTGGTATTAAGGGGCTTGAATTCAATCTAGAGTCTAAACAAAGCTTATGTCATAAGACTAGATCGGGAGTTGAGAAAAGCAAAGATTAATGATCTCAGAGCTGCAAATATTCAAAACTGGTGAATATAGATACTGCAGAGCTTAAAGATGTCAACGGAGAATGATTGATGAACTCAGATATGTTGAGAAATGTTTGTTGAAGAATTATCTCAGAACAACTCCTGACATCAGAGAGATCAGAAAATGATGAAGCCAAGTCGAAGATCTACACACCTGCTTAAAATTCTGATATTTATACAGATTGAAGTTGTTATCAGAAGTTGAATTGGTAAAAAACTTTAAGGGACTGTAAGTTGTAGTTATCTTGTCTATTTTCTCATGCATTTGTACTTAATGTTTTGACATCATCAAATATCTGTTAAACTTGTATATTTGTTAATTTACAAGTTGGGGGAGATTGTTAGATATATTTGATAATGTCAGGCTAATATGTTTTATGTTTAGATTTCAGATCTTATTGAACAGAACAAATCATACTTAACTGATCAGTACTTATACTGGAAGTCAGAACTTAAGGGGATATCAGTACTTATGTTATCAGGAGATAGATATCAGAACTTAAGTGCTGAAGGACGATCAGATAAGGACAAGTAGCTGATTAAAGTTAAGAAGATCAAGATAAACATAAGAAGAGATATGCATGAAAGAAGGAATTCTGTGAAGAATGGAATACTTGGAATAGAAGATACTGATTGATATATTTTAGGAAGCGAATTATATTCCATATCAAGTAGCGATTATCTTGTAACTGTGTAGTATATAAACACAGACATAGGGTTTACACTATAAGTGTTATCATTATCGAGAATATTATTTAATATAACCCTTAGCAGCTCTCGTTGATATTTTGTTCATCACTGAGCGGAAGAGGATTAACAGTTCAGATTGTAACCAGAGTTATTGATTAAATAATAGTTTGTTTTCTGTTACATAAGTTCTTGAAGTTTGATTTGATTGTAATAAACACTGTATTCACCCCCTCTACAGTGAAAGTGTGACCTAACAGAAATACCCTCATTTGTTTTCATAGAAGATTCTGGGGACAGAATCCTATTAAGGGGGGACGGAGTAACGACTGGGGAAATTTATGTTGTATTATATCATATTTATAATAAAATTATGTGTATAATATGTCCAATTATGTGTGATTATCTGTTAAACCCTAACTGTTACGTGTTACGTGCATTCCGTGTCATTTCTGTATTTTTAAGGTATTTTCCAGATATTTTATTTCACATTCATAGGTTTCATTTCAAACGTTTTATGACCCAAACCACGATTTTAAAGCCAGTATTTCAAATAAAATAATGGGCCTTATTTTTCATCAAACGGCTTTTACCATCGCCTTATTCTCAACATCTAGATATTTTATAAATTTTCTCGTTTTGCGAAAAATGACTTTTTCGGGCTCCATTAGGTATTAAAAACCCCACAAAAATCATATTTTTATTTTATAAAATTATAGGACTTTTATTTATACCATTTCTTTGTATTTTTGCATTATTCACAATTTTGGGAAATTTTGGCATATATATTGCATATATAAAATATTTATAAATGAAATTTTAATACTCAAAAATTATAAAAATTAGGGCCCAATATTTTTATTAGATGTATAATTAGCCCCTTAATTTTATTTAGGAGTATTAATTTTACTAATATAAATAGCCAAATTATTAATTATATAATTAATAATCATTAAAAATCAGAATTTTCTCTGAAATTCGGGTCGGGAAGAACTTGAATCGGGTCGAGAATCAAACCGTGATTTCCAGCTGATTTCTTCATCAAATCGTGTGATTCCAGTAACCAAATCAAAGGTTTTGAACTATTCTTTCCATTTCTAGCATCAATTTCACGTTTTAATTCGTAGTTTTTAATTTTCGATTTCTAGGGTTTATGTTCGAATTAGGCCTTTTTGATTTCAGGGTTATTTTGATGTTTTGATGATTGATATAGCCTTGTTAGATGATTTACAGTCGATTCATGGTGTTTAATTGATTAAACGATGTCTGTATAGTGATTCACGATTTCTAGGGTTTATACTGAATTTTCAAATTACAACTCGATGTTTTCTGTGAATCTTTGGTTCTTGAAAGGTTAGGGTTTTGATTGTATATGTTCTTAGCTTTGATTTGCACTATAGAACGTTGAGTTTGGTTTACAGAATCAAAAGATAGGTTTTTGGCCGGAGTTGAAGTCGATTTTGATCGGAGAATGATATCCAGGGATGTTTCTGATTGACTTTGGCCTGAATTAGGTTGGGTAAGTGATTTTGGATTAAAAACGATTTCAGACGATGTGTTTTTGACCCTGAATCAGACTCGCCGGAGTCCGGTGAAGTCGCCGGATTCTGGGTTTAAACCCAGATTTCAGTGGTGTTCTTCACTGACCCGGATTCCAACCCGGTTGACCCGTTTGGTTAACCCGGTTTTGATCTGTTTTGTCAGATGGTTGGTTTCTGACAAATGTTTCTGGATTTTTAATTATTTAATTATATTTTTATAAAATAAAATTAGTTTTATTAATTCTGAAAATCAATTAAAAATTAGCTTTAAATTCTGTAAAATATTATTAATAATTCCTAAATTATTTTCTTAATTTATAAATTCGAATTTAGTTATTGAATTAAGTATTTAATATTTATTTAATCATTTATCTATTTATTATTTAGTAATTAAGTAATTACTTAATAAATAAGGATTAAAGAATTAATCGAATATTATGATTAAAGATTCAATAATTAGGGGAATAAAACGAATAACTCATAATTATACGGATGATAGACCGATAAGTTCGATTATTATTATTATTATTATTATTATTATTATTATTATTATTATTATTATTATTATTATTCAGACGATAGTTAATTGTTCGTAAAATATCGTAATAATTACTCGTAGCGGGTAATTAAATACAGATAGTTAATTTAAGTCGCATAAATTGTAATAATAACGGTAATGTTTCGATGATTATGCGAGAAATGCGGATAACTCGTAGAAATACGAGTAGTGGATCGTTGAGTTGAATTCTGATCCTGATAATAGTTTATTTATTCGATAGTTATCGTATCAGTTGATTTTATCGATTATTTATTTGTAAATAATCGATCTAATCTAATAAATTATAATAAATTATAAATATTTGCAATAAATTATGATTAATCCTAATAATTAGGGATTAATTATTTTAATATATTAAATAATTACTTATTAATTATTTATTATTTATTAGTTATTTATTTATTAAATCATTAAAAGTGATTAATTATTCCGATAATTAATCAAATAACTTTCAATAAATCATAACTTATTCATTTTAACTCCAAAAATTATAGAAAAATTATTTTTGACTTTGATTTTTCTTAAATAATTACTTTAGGATTTAAAAAATTTGTAATAATTATTTATATTGAATAATAAATTGAATTAATAGTGTTTAATTGATAATAATTCAAACGTTAGTCCAATTCGAGTGAAACGAAAGCCATTTTACTCAGAAAAATGAATTCTTTTTATTAAAAATAATAAGAAGACCTAATTTCTTCTAGAAATTAGTTGAACTTATTAATTGCTTGATTATCAGTCAAAATGTGTGCTGAGACGAGTCCGAAAAATTCTGGGAAAATGGGAAATGAGGCAGAAGGTGATCAGCGGAGCAATCACCGAGTCGATTTTGATTCTAAAAATTATTTTAACTATAAAAATGATTATGAGCTTATGTTCTTATGTGTATTATGTGGTTAATCGAGTCTTACTTATTTATATGTAATATACAAGTCAGTCATAAGCGTATGGGTAGATAATAGGAACGAATGAAGTAGATTCAAGATGCAATTGAAGTACAAAATGACTTAACCAGTCTATTTTGCTAACAGAAGCTAAGCCAGCAAGGCAGGTCGAGTAAGTGATAGACGAAAGTGATTTAATTGCAGTGAGTCGCGCAGAAGGCAAGTTTCTCCCCTATTCTACTTTCAGAATAGTAATATTCATTTCAAATTCTTATTACGCTTGTACTCCTTTAATTTTTTGTTCATATTTCAGTTCGATTCTTGAATTATTCTCTTCATTTGAATTCATTATTCATATTCTAATTGTTACTCATAATTATTGATATATTCTGGTGATTAGAATATATCAAAGCATACCGATTATTCCGGTTGCTAATCCAGGGACTGGATAATACTACTTTTAGGATTAAGTCTACTTAATCCTAAGGTCCGAGACATAACCGGATCCTTGAGATGGGCCATAGTGCCTGGGTGCCCGACAGGATCTATATAGTGAGATATAGTGTAATCTGTTTTGATTTCATTGATATTAATAAAAGACTTGTTTTGTTTTTATTACGGGCTCTATCTATTTAAGTATTTAAATAAGATATACCATAGTTTAGAGTAAAGCTTTTTATGGATTATGATGAGATCATAATAGTGAGACCTAAAAGATGATAACTCTAAACTTAAATAGTTCCTGGTCGTAAGATTACTAACTGTTAATTAATAATCCGCAGAGATCGGTACATACTATGCTTGCTTCATTATGAAGGATGTCTGTTCTCATAGACATTTGTGTGGTGACACTATAGCTAGTATGTAGGTGCTTATTATAGAATAAGTTCACTGAACATGACTTATACAGCTGAATAACTGATGGAGTTCACTCACGTGTCAGCAGTTGTTCACATAGTGATAGTTGTACAAGTATTCTTAGACTTGAGGTCATCATAGTCATCTTGTGTTCACTGAACTATGCTTTGGTTTAGTTCTTAGTCTCAAGGGATAATTATAAGGGCTCTACTGGGTATAGGAATTTGTACACGAATATAGTGTATGATCAATAAAGGATCTACCCCTTCCAGTGTAGGAAGAGAATGTTCAATGCTGATCCACTTATGTTAGTTCAGGAATCTCTGGCCAGAGTGAATGAAATTAGAAAGGAGTTTCTAATTTACATTAAATAGAACTAAGCATAGTGAATGGGAAAGCAACTGATTAAATAAGATAGGCTTGACACAAGTTCCATGCCTTGTATTTAATCATGACATTGCAGGGTAGAAGGAATTGTTTGTACGATAACTACTCACTGAATAGGTTATTGGTATTCTAAGTAGTGAATTCGTATTATGCGGATAGTCGCGATATGCTGAGAAGTATCCCTTACGATGTAGAATAAATATGATTAATTAATTAATCATATTTAATGAATTAGAGAATTTATATAAATAATGATGAAATAGTTTATTATTATTTATTTCTACTACCGGCTTAATATGAACCTACAGGGTCACACCATAAAAGAGAATGATTTAATGGTGGAGGAATTAATTAATAATGGCTGATAATATTTATTTATGAAATAAATAATTAATTGCCAAATTTAATAATGATTAAATAAGATTTAATTGATTATAAATTAATTAAGAAAAAGTTCTTAATATTATTAATTAAAGGATTTATTTTTGGAAATTAAATCAAGAGAGAGAATTATTTCTAAAGTGTTTAGAAAAAGGATTAATGATTAAAAGGTGTTTTAATTATTAATGAGAATAATAAATGGGATAATAATATTTATGGGAAAATTTCAGCTGAAAATTTTGCCTATAAATACACTATTATAGACCCTATTTTATTCTAACCAACATCAAACCCAAAAAAAAAA
>NW_027421519.1:0-922 GCF_009905375.1 Apium graveolens
GCAAAAATTGAGGCGGCCCATTTTTTGGATATCTTTTCATAATTTGTCCCTATGGATTTATGAAATTGCATTCGCGTTTATTTGGGGTCGTCCGAACGTGAATCGGGGCTGAAACCAATGAAACTAGGTTTTTAAATAATTCTCGTAGGCAGTAGTACACGAGGTATGGAGCAAAAATTGAGGCGGCCCATTTTTTGGATATCTTTTCATAATTTGTCCCTATGGATTTATGAAATTGCATTCGCGTTTATTTGGGGTCGTCCGAACGTGAATCGGGGCTGAAACCAATGAAACTAGGTTTTTAAATAATTCTCGTAGGCAGTACACGAGGTATGGAGCAAAAATTGAGGCGGCCCATTTTTTGGATATCTTTTCATAATTTGTCCCTATGGATTTATGAAATTGCATTCGCGTTTATTTGGGGTCGTCCGAACGTGAATCGGGGCTGAAACCAATGAAACTAGGTTTTTAAATAATTCTCGTAGGCAGTACACGAGGTATGGAGCAAAAATTGAGGCGGCCCATTTTTTGGATATCTTTTCATAATTTGTCCCTATGGATTTATGAAATTGCATTCGCGTTTATTTGGGGTCGTCCGAACGTGAATCGGGGCTGAAACCAATGAAACTAGGTTTTTAAATAATTCTCGTAGGCAGGTACACGAGGTATGGAGCAAAAATTGAGGCGCCCATTTTTTGGATATCTTTTCATAATTTGTCCCTATGGATTTATGAAATTGCATTCGCGTTTATTTGGGGTCGTCCGAACGTGAATCGGGGCTGAAACCAATGAAACTAGGTTTTTAAATAATTCTCGTAGGCAGTACACGAGGTATGGAGCAAAAATTGAGGCGGCCCTTTTTTGGATATCTTTTCATAATTTGTCCCTATGGATTTATGAAATTGCATTCGCTTTATTTGGG